>NC_083716.1:129878755-129972741 GCF_028564815.1 Eubalaena glacialis
TATTTACAATAGCCAAGACATGCAAGCAAACAAAATGTCCATCAACAGATGAATGGACAAAGAAGAAGTGGTATACGTACCGAATGGAATGGTAGCCTCGGGAAAAAAATGAACAATGCCGTTTTCAGGACTACAGATGAGCCTAGAAATAATCATATTAGGTTAAGTAAGTCAAAAGGGAATGACAAATATCCTATGTTATCATTTATACACGTTATCCTAAGATTGCTACTAATGAACATATTTCCACAGAAAAAGACACTCACAGACTTATAAAACAAACGAATGGTTAACCAAAATGAAAGGTGGGAGGATGGATAAATTAGGATTATGGGGCTAACATACATATACTAATGTATGTGAAATATATATAATCATATAACATATAAACTATATGAATTATATAATCACCAATACATATAAAATATAGAATGACAAAACACCTACCAAATAGCAAGGGAGGTCTACTCAATATTCTGTAATAACATACATGGTAACAGGATCCGAAGATGAACAGACATATGTATGAATCATTGAGCGATTCTGTACAGCCAGACAATCACAACACTCTAATCAAATTTACTCCGATAAGAAACAGAAATTAACTTTAAAAAACAAACCTAAGTAAGGAGACATAAATTTCTGGGGACTCGTCTCAGGACATTCCACTCTAATTTACAACCTCGGAACACTACCTCCAGGAAGACTCTGTTGCCCTAGTAACAAGAGTTGAGAACGTAATAATGCTGCCGCCTTGTGGCTGTTTCCCACAACAGCAGCTTTAAATCCAGTGCTAATGGTTGCTTAAGAGCCACAAGGACTGCAGGGCGGTAAATAACACCTGCCCTCAAAAAATGCCCTGGGGTAGGGAATAGGCAAGAAAATTCAACACATGACAAATTTTTCAAGAAGTCAATGTGAAGAGGGAAGTTGTACTCACACTTTTACAAAAAAAGGTAAAGAAAAAAACAAGACATGCCTAAAGCTCAGTATAAGGAATTAGTAGCCACATGCAACTCCAACCTCCAAAAAGGTTTCAGCTCACACCAGTCAAATGACATTCAGCAAAAAGTCTACAAACTGTAAACGCTGAAGGGATTTTAGACAACTCTGTACCTTCTAGCTGCTGCTGGGATGTAAAGTGGTAACAGCACTAAAGAACACTGAATGGAGCTGCTTTAACAGGGAACAACTGAGCTACCATATGATGCGGCAGGGCACCTTCTGGGCCTATAGTCTAAGACCACCAGAATCGGAAAGACAGAGGCAGGCAAATGTGTAATGCAGCAATATTGAAATAGCCAAGACATGGAAGCAAAAAAAAGGTCCATAAACACATGAATGGACAAAGAAGAAGTGGTATATGGACAGAATGGAATATTACTCACGAAAAAAAATAAAAGAATGGCACAGGCAGCACCACACATGAGCCTAGAGATAATCACACAACGTGAAGTAAGTCAGAATGCGAAGGACAAATATCCTAGGATATCACTTATGTTATCTGAAAATTCGTAAAAATGAACATATTTCCCCAGAGAAAGACAATCTCAGATTGAGAAGACAAACTTATGGTTAAGCCAAAGAAAAGGTGTGAGGAATGGATAAATTAGGATATTGGGGTTAACAAACATATACTAATACATATAAAATATATCATCCCCAAAGACCTACGGAATACCAAGAGTGGTCACTCAACACTCTGTAATAACCTACATGGAAAAGGACCCAAAGATCAATAGATATATGTATATGTGTAAATGAACAAGATTCTGTACACCTACAACCAAAGACATTTTTCAATCAAACTTGCTCTGATCAAAACTACAACTTAAAGACACAAACAAGAATTAAGGAGGCTAAAACTTATGAGGGTTTGTCGTGGCACATTCCACCCTAATCCGCAACCTAAAAGCACAACTTGATGCAAGGTTGTGTTTCCCTAGCAAGCAGACTTGGCAACGTAGAAATGCTGCCACCCTAAGGCCATTTCCTCAAACAGCAGCTTTAAATCTACTGCTAATGATCACTAATATTCACAAGGACTGCAGGGCTGTAAATGACTCATGCCCTCAAAAATGTCCTGGGGTAGGGAATGGCCAAGAAAGTTCACAACACAGAAAACTTTTCAAGAAAACAGTTTGAAGAGGTTAAGTGTTATTCACTCTGTGATTTAAAAAACAGAAGAACATGGATAAAAGCTCAGTACCAGGAATTATTGGTTGGATGCAAATGCAAACTACAAACAGTTTTCGCCACCCAATATTCAAAATGCCATCCGTAAAAAGTCTACAAACAATGAATGCTGACGGGTTAGTGGAGAAAGGCATACCCAATATGCTGTTGGTTGGATGTAAACTGGTAAGAGCTAGTCATGAGAACAGAATGGAGCTGCATTTAAAAGGTAAAAACTGAGCTACCATATGATGCGGCATATCCCCTAATGGGCCTATACCCTCAGGAGACCAGAATAGGAAAGGCACAGACAGGCAAACATGCACTGCAGCAATATTTACAATAGCCAAGACATGCAAGCAAACAAAATGTCCATCAACAGATAAATGGACAAAGAAGAAGTGGTATACGTCCCGAATGGAATGGTTGCCTCGGGAAAAAAATGAACAATGCCGTTTTTAGGACTACAGATGAGCCTAGAAATAATCATATTAGGTTAAGTAAGTCAAAAGGGAATGACAAATATCCTATGATATCATTTATACATGTTATCCTAAGATTGATACCAATGAACATATTTCCACCGAAAAAGACACTCACAGACTTATAAAACAAACTAACGGTTAACCAAAATGAAAGGTGGGAGGATGGATAAATTAGGATTATGGAGCTAACATACATATACTCATGTATGTGAAATCTATATAAACATATAACATATAAGCTATATGAATTATATAATCACCAATACATATAAAATATAGAATGACAAAACACCTACCAAATAGCAAGGGAGGTCTAATCAATATTCTGTAATAACATACATGGTAACAGGATCCGACGATGAACAGACATATGTATGAATCATTGAGCAGATTCTGTACAGCCAGACAATCACAACACTCTAAGCAAATTTACTCTGATAAGAAATAGAAATTAACTTTAAAAAACAAACCTAAGTAAGGAGACATAAACTTCTGGGGGCTTGTCCCAGCACGTTCCACTCTAATTTACAACCTCAGAACACTACCTCCAGTAAGACTCTGTTGCGGTAGCAACAAGAGTTGAGAACGTAATCATGCTGCCCCCTTGTGGCTGTTTCCCACAACAGCAGCTTTAAGTCCAGTGCTAATGGTTGCTTAAGAGTCACAAGGACTGCAGGGCGGTAAACAACACCTGCCCTCAAGAAATGCCCTGGGGTAGGGAATAGGCAAGAAAATTCAACACATGACAAATTTTTCAAGAAGTCAATGTGAAGAGGGAAGTTGTACTCACACTTTTAAAAAAAAAGGTAAAGAAAAAAACAAGACATGCCTAAAGCTCAGTATAAGGAATTAGTAGCCACATGCAACTCCAACCTCCAAAAAGGTTTCAGCTCACACCAGTCAAATGACATTCAGCAAAAAGTCTACAAACTGTAAACGCTGAAGGGATTTTAGACAACTTTGTACCTTCTAGCTGCTGCTGGGATGTAAAGTGGTAACAGCACTAAAGAACACTGAATGGAGCTGCTTTAACAGGGAACAACTGAGCTACCATATGATGCGGCAGGGCACCTTCTGGGCCTATAGTCTAAGACCACCAGAATCGGAAAGACAGAGGCAGGCAAATGTGTAATGCAGCAATATTGAAATAGCCAAGACATGGAAGCAAAAAAAAGGTCCATAAACACATGAATGGACAAAGAAGAAGTGGTATATGGACAGAATGGAATATTACTCACGAAAAAAAATAAAAGAATGGCACAGGCAGCACCACACATGAGCCTAGAGATAATCACACAACGTGAAGTAAGTCAGAATGCGAAGGACAAATATCCTAGGCTATCACTTATGTTATCTGAAAATTCGTAAAAATGAACATATTTCCCCAGAGAAAGACAATCTCAGATTGAGAAGACAAACTTATGGTTAAGCCAAAGAAAAGGTGTGAGGAATGGATAAATTAGGATATTGGGGTTAACAAACATATACTAATACATATAAAATATATCATCCCCAAAGACCTACGGAATACCAAGAGTGGTCACTCAACACTCTGTAATAACCTACATGGAAAAGGACCCAAAGATCAATAGATATATTTATATGTGTAAATGAACAAGATTCTGTACACCTACAACCAAAGACATTTTTCAATCAAACTTGCTCTGATCAAAACTACAACTTAAAGACACAAACAAGAATTAAGGAGGCTAAAACTTATGAGGGTTTGTCGTGGCACATTCCACTCTAATCCGCAACCTAAAAGCACAACTTGCTGCAAGGTTCCTTTTCCCTAGCAAGCAGAGTTGGCAACGTAGAAATGCTGCCACCCTAAGGCCATTTCCTCAAACAGCAGCTTTAAATCTACTGCTAATGATCACTAATATTCACAAGGACTGCAGGGCTGTAAATGACTCATGCCCTCAAAAATGTCCTGGGGTAGGGAATGGCCAAGAAAGTTCACAACACAGAAAACTTTTCAAGAAAACAGTTTGAAGAGGTTAAGTGTTATTCACTCTGTGATTTAAAAAACAGAAGAACATGGATAAAAGCTCAGTACCAGGAATTATTGGTTGGATGCAAATGCAAACTACAAACAGTTTTCGCCACCCAATATTCAAAATGCCATCCGTAAAAAGTCTACAAACAATGAATGCTGACGGGTTAGTGGAGAAAGGCATACCCAATATGCTGTTGGTTGGATGTAAACTGGTAAGAGCTAGTCATGAGAACAGAATGGAGCTGCATTTAAAAGGTAAAAACTGAGCTACCATATGATGCGGCATATCCCCTAATGGGCCTATACCCTCAGGAGACCAGAATAGGAAAGGCACAGACAGGCAAACATGCACTGCAGCAATATTTACAATAGCCAAGACATGCAAGCAAACAAAATGTCCATCAACAGATGAATGGACAAAGAAGAAGTGGTATACGTACCGAATGGAATGGTAGCCTCGGGAAAAAAATGAACAATGCCGTTTTCAGGACTACAGATGAGCCTAGAAATAATCATATTAGGTTAAGTAAGTCAAAAGGGAATGACAAATATCCTATGTTATAATTTATACACGTTATCCTAAGATTGCTACTAATGAACATATTTCCACAGAAAAAGACACTCACAGACTTATAAAACAAACTAATGGTTAACCAAAATGAAAGGTGGGAGGATGGATAAATTAGGATTATGGGGCTAACATACATATACTAATGTATGTGAAATATATATAATCATATAACATATAAACTATATGAATTATATAATCACCAATACATATAAAATATAGAATGACAAAACACCTACCAAATAGCAAGGGAGGTCTACTCAATATTCTGTAATAACATACATGGTAACAGGATCCGAAGATGAACAGACATATGTATGAATCATTGAGCGATTCTGTACAGCCAGACAATCACAACACTCTAATCAAATTTACTCCGATAAGAAACAGAAATTAACTTTAAAAAACAAACCTAAGTAAGGAGACATAAATTTCTGGGGATTCGTCTCAGGACATTCCACTCTAATTTACAACCTCGGAACACTACCTCCAGGAAGACTCTGTTGCCCTAGTAACAAGAGTTGAGAACGTAATAATGCTGCCGCCTTGTGGCTGTTTCCCACAACAGCAGCTTTAAATCCAGTGCTAATGGTTGCTTAAGAGCCACAAGGACTGCAGGGCGGTAAATAACACCTGCCCTCAAAAAATGCCCTGGGGTAGGGAATAGGCAAGAAAATTCAACACATGACAAATTTTTCAAGAAGTCAATGTGAAGAGGGAAGTTGTACTCACACTTTTAAAAAAAAAGGTAAAGAAAAAAACAAGACATGCCTAAAGCTCAGTATAAGGAATTAGTAGCCACATGCAACTCCAACCTCCAAAAAGGTTTCAGCTCACACCAGTCAAATGACATTCAGCAAAAAGTCTACAAACTGTAAACGCTGAAGGGATTTTAGACAACTCTGTACCTTCTAGCTGCTGCTGGGATGTAAAGTGGTAACAGCACTAAAGAACACTGAATGGAGCTGCTTTAACAGGGAACAACTGAGCTACCATATGATGCGGCAGGGCACCTTCTGGGCCTATAGTCTAAGACCACCAGAATCGGAAAGACAGAGGCAGGCAAATGTGTAATGCAGCAATATTGAAATAGCCAAGACATGGAAGCAAAAAAAAGGTCCATAAACACATGAATGGACAAAGAAGAAGTGGTATATGGACAGAATGGAATATTACTCACGAAAAAAAATAAAAGAATGGCACAGGCAGCACCACACATGAGCCTAGAGATAATCACACAACGTGAAGTAAGTCAGAATGCGAAGGACAAATATCCTAGGATATCACTTATGTTATCTGAAAATTCGTAAAAATGAACATATTTCCCCAGAGAAAGACAATCTCAGATTGAGAAGACAAACTTATGGTTAAGCCAAAGAAAAGGTGTGAGGAATGGATAAATTAGGATATTGGGGTTAACAAACATATACTAATACATATAAAATATATCATCCCCAAAGACCTACGGAATACCAAGAGTGGTCACTCAACACTCTGTAATAACCTACATGGAAAAGGACCCAAAGATCAATAGATATATGTATATGTGTAAATGAACAAGATTCTGTACACCTACAACCAAAGACATTTTTCAATCAAACTTGCTCTGATCAAAACTACAACTTAAAGACACAAACAAGAATTAAGGAGGCTAAAACTTATGAGGGTTTGTCGTGGCACATTCCACCCTAATCCGCAACCTAAAAGCACAACTTGATGCAAGGTTGTGTTTCCCTAGCAAGCAGACTTGGCAATGTAGAAATGCTGCCACCCTAAGGCCATTTCCTCAAACAGCAGCTTTAAATCTACTGCTAATGATCACTAATATTCACAAGGACTGCAGGGCTGTAAATGACTCATGCCCTCAAAAATGTCCTGGGGTAGGGAATGGCCAAGAAAGTTCACAACACAGAAAACTTTTCAAGAAAACAGTTTGAAGAGGTTAAGTGTTATTCACTCTGTGATTTAAAAAACAGAAGAACATGGATAAAAGCTCAGTACCAGGAATTATTGGTTGGATGCAAATGCAAACTACAAACAGTTTTCGCCACCCAATATTCAAAATGCCATCCGTAAAAAGTCTACAAACAATGAATGCTGACGGGTTAGTGGAGAAAGGCATACCCAATATGCTGTTGGTTGGATGTAAACTGGTAAGAGCTAGTCATGAGAACAGAATGGAGCTGCATTTAAAAGGTAAAAACTGAGCTACCATATGATGCGGCATATCCCCTAATGGGCCTATACCCTCAGGAGACCAGAATAGGAAAGGCACAGACAGGCAAACATGCACTGCAGCAATATTTACAATAGCCAAGACATGCAAGCAAACAAAATGTCCATCAACAGATAAATGGACAAAGAAGAAGTGGTATACGTCCCGAATGGAATGGTTGCCTCGGGAAAAAAATGAACAATGCCGTTTTTAGGACTACAGATGAGCCTAGAAATAATCATATTAGGTTAAGTAAGTCAAAAGGGAATGACAAATATCCTATGATATCATTTATACATGTTATCCTAAGATTGCTACCAATGAACATATTTCCACCGAAAAAGACACTCACAGACTTATAAAACAAACTAACGGTTAACCAAAATGAAAGGTGGGAGGATGGATAAATTAGGATTATGGAGCTAACATACATATACTCATGTATGTGAAATCTATATAAACATATAACATATAAACTATATGAATTATATAATCACCAATACATATAAAATATAGAATGACAAAACACCTACCAAATAGCAAGGGAGGTCTAATCAATATTCTGTAATAACATACATGGTAACAGGATCCGACGATGAACAGACATATGTATGAATCATTGAGCAGATTCTGTACAGCCAGACAATCACAACACTCTAAGCAAATTTACTCTGATAAGAAATAGAAATTAACTTTAAAAAACAAACCTAAGTAAGGAGACATAAACTTCTGGGGGCTTGTCCCAGCACGTTCCACTCTAATTTACAACCTCAGAACACTACCTCCAGTAAGACTCTGTTGCGGTAGCAACAAGAGTTGAGAACGTAATCATGCTGCCCCCTTGTGGCTGTTTCCCACAACAGCAGCTTTAAGTCCAGTGCTAATGGTTGCTTAAGAGTCACAAGAACTGCAGGGCGGTAAACAACACCTGCCCTCAAGAAATGCCCTGGGGTAGGGAATAGGCAAGAAAATTCAACACATGACAAATTTTTCAAGAAGTCAATGTGAAGAGGGAAGTTGTACTCACACTTTTACAAAAAAAGGTAAAGAAAAAAACAAGACATGCCTAAAGCTCAGTATAAGGAATTAGTAACCACATGCAACTCCAACCTCCAAAAAGGTTTCAGCTCACACCAGTCAAATGACCATCAGCAAAAAGTCTACAAACTATAAATGCTGAAGGGATTTTAGACAACTGTGTACCTTCTAGCTGCTGCTGGGATGTAAAGTGGTAACACCACTAACGAATACTGAATGGAGCTGCTTTAACAGGGAAAAACTGAGCTACCATATGATGCGGCAGGGCACCTTTTGGGCCTATAATCTAAGACCACCAGAATCGGAAAGAGAGAGGCAGGCAAATGTGCACTGCAGCAATATTGAAATAGCCAAGACATGGAAGCAAAACAAAGGTCCATAAACACATGAATGGACAATGAAGAAGTGGTATATGGACAGAATGGAATATTACTCACGAAAAATAATAAAAGAATGGCACAGGCAGCACCACACATGAGCCTAGAGATAATCACACAACGTGAAGTAAGTCAGAATGCGAAGGACAAATATCCTAGGATATCACTTATGTTATCTGAAAATTCGTAAAAATGAACATATTTCCCCAGAGAAAGACAATCTCAGATTGAGAAGACAAACTTATGGTTAAGCCAAAGAAAAGGTGTGAGGAATGGATAAATTAGGATATTGGGGTTAACAAACATATACTAATACATATAAAATATATCATCCCCAAAGACCTACGGAATACCAAGAGTGGTCACTCAACACTCTGTAATAACCTACATGGAAAAGGACCCAAAGATCAATAGATATATGTGTATGTGTAAATGAACAAGATTCTGTACACCTACAACCAAAGACATTTTTCAATCAAACTTGCTCTGATCAAAACTACAACTTAAAGACCCAAACAAGAATTAAGGAGGCTAAGACTTATGGGGGTTTGTCGTGGCACATTCCACTCTAATCTGCAACCTAAAAGCACAACTTGCTGCAAGGTTCCTTTTCCCTAGCAAGCAGAGTTGGCAACGTAGAAATGCTGCCACCCTAAGGCCATTACCTCAAACAGCAGCTTTAAATCTACTGCTAATGGTCACTAATATTCACAAGGACTGCAGGGCTGTAAATGACTCATGCCCTCAAAAATGTCCTGGGGTAGGGAATGGCCAAGAAAGTTCACAACACGGAAAAATTTTCAAGAAAACAGTTTGAAGAGGTAAGTGTTACTCACTCTGTAATTTAAAAAACAGAAGAACTTGGATAAAAGCTCAATATCAGGAATTATTGCTTGGATGCAAATCCAAATTACAACCATATTTCGCCACCCAATATTCAAAATGCCATCCGTAAAAAGTCTACAAACAATGAATGCTGACGGGTTAGTGGAGAAAGGCATACCCAATATGCTGTTGGTTGGATGTAAACTGGTAAGAGCTAGTCATGAGAACAGAATGGAGCTGCATTTAAAAGGTAAAAACTGAGCTACCATATGATGTGGCTCATCCCCTAACGGGCCTATACCCTAAGAAGTCCAGAATCGAAAAGGCAAAGACAGGGAAACATGGACTGCAGCAATATTTACAATAGCCAAGACATGCAAGCAAACAAAATGTCCATCAACAGATGAATGGACAAAGAAGAAGTGGTATACGTACCGAATGGAATGGTAGCCTCGGGAAAAAAATGAACAATGCCGTTTTCAGGACTACAGATGAGCCTAGAAATAATCATATTAGGTTAAGTAAGTCAAAAGGGAATGACAAATATCCTATGTTATCATTTATACACGTTATCCTAAGATTGCTACTAATGAACATATTTCCACAGAAAAAGACACTCACAGACTTATAAAACAAACTAATGGTTAACCAAAATGAAAGGTGGGAGGATGGATAAATTAGGATTATGGGGCTAACATACATATACTCATGTATGTGAAATATATATAATCATATAACATATAAACTATATGAATTATATAATCACCAATACATATAAAATATAGAATGACAAAACACCTACCAAATAGCAAGGGAGGTCTACTCAATATTCTGTAATAACATACATGGTAACAGGATCCGAAGATGAACAGACATATGTATGAATCATTGAGCGATTCTGTACAGCCAGACAATCACAACACTCTAATCAAATTTACTCCGATAAGAAACAGAAATTAACTTTAAAAAACAAACCTAAGTAAGGAGACATAAATTTCTGGGGACTCGTCTCAGGACATTCCACTCTAATTTACAACCTCGGAACACTACCTCCAGGAAGACTCTGTTGCCCTAGTAACAAGAGTTGAGAACGTAATAATGCTGCCGCCTTGTGGCTGTTTCCCACAACAGCAGCTTTAAATCCAGTGCTAATGGTTGCTTAAGAGCCACAAGGACTGCAGGGCGGTAAATAACACCTGCCCTCAAAAAATGCCCTGGGGTAGGGAATAGGCAAGAAAATTCAACACATGACAAATTTTTCAAGAAGTCAATGTGAAGAGGGAAGTTGTACTCACACTTTTAAAAAAAAAGGTAAAGAAAAAAACAAGACATGCCTAAAGCTCAGTATAAGGAATTAGTAGCCACATGCAACTCCAACCTCCAAAAAGGTTTCAGCTCACACCAGTCAAATGACATTCAGCAAAAAGTCTACAAACTGTAAACGCTGAAGGGATTTTAGACAACTCTGTACCTTCTAGCTGCTGCTGGGATGTAAAGTGGTAACAGCACTAAAGAACACTGAATGGAGCTGCTTTAACAGGGAACAACTGAGCTACCATATGATGCGGCAGGGCACCTTCTGGGCCTATAGTCTAAGACCACCAGAATCGGAAAGACAGAGGCAGGCAAATGTGTAATGCAGCAATATTGAAATAGCCAAGACATGGAAGCAAAAAAAAGGTCCATAAACACATGAATGGACAAAGAAGAAGTGGTATATGGACAGAATGGAATATTACTCACGAAAAAAAATAAAAGAATGGCACAGGCAGCACCACACATGAGCCTAGAGATAATCACACAACGTGAAGTAAGTCAGAATGCGAAGGACAAATATCCTAGGATATCACTTATGTTATCTGAAAATTCGTAAAAATGAACATATTTCCCCAGAGAAAGACAATCTCAGATTGAGAAGACAAACTTATGGTTAAGCCAAAGAAAAGGTGTGAGGAATGGATAAATTAGGATATTGGGGTTAACAAACATATACTAATACATATAAAATATATCATCCCCAAAGACCTACGGAATACCAAGAGTGGTCACTCAACACTCTGTAATAACCTACATGGAAAAGGACCCAAAGATCAATAGATATATGTATATGTGTAAATGAACAAGATTCTGTACACCTACAACCAAAGACATTTTTCAATCAAACTTGCTCTGATCAAAACTACAACTTAAAGACACAAACAAGAATTAAGGAGGCTAAAACTTATGGGGGTTTGTCGTGGCACATTCCACCCTAATCCGCAACCTAAAAGCACAACTTGATGCAAGGTTGTGTTTCCCTAGCAAGCAGACTTGGCAACGTAGAAATGCTGCCACCCTAAGGCCATTTCCTCAAACAGCAGCTTTAAATCTACTGCTAATGATCACTAATATTCACAAGGACTGCAGGGCTGTAAATGACTCATGCCCTCAAAAATGTCCTGGGGTAGGGAATGGCCAAGAAAGTTCACAACACAGAAAACTTTTCAAGAAAACAGTTTGAAGAGGTTAAGTGTTATTCACTCTGTGATTTAAAAAACAGAAGAACATGGATAAAAGCTCAGTACCAGGAATTATTGGTTGGATGCAAATGCAAACTACAAACAGTTTTCGCCACCCAATATTCAAAATGCCATCCGTAAAAAGTCTACAAACAATGAATGCTGACGGGTTAGTGGAGAAAGGCATACCCAATATGCTGTTGGTTGGATGTAAACTGGTAAGAGCTAGTCATGAGAACAGAATGGAGCTGCATTTAAAAGGTAAAAACTGAGCTACCATATGATGCGGCATATCCCCTAATGGGCCTATACCCTCAGGAGACCAGAATAGGAAAGGCACAGACAGGCAAACATGCACTGCAGCAATATTTACAATAGCCAAGACATGCAAGCAAACAAAATGTCCATCAACAGATAAATGGACAAAGAAGAAGTGGTATACGTCCCGAATGGAATGGTTGCCTCGGGAAAAAAATGAACAATGCCGTTTTTAGGACTACAGATGAGCCTAGAAATAATCATATTAGGTTAAGTAAGTCAAAAGGGAATGACAAATATCCTATGATATCATTTATACATGTTATCCTAAGATTGCTACCAATGAACATATTTCCACCGAAAAAGACACTCACAGACTTATAAAACAAACTAACGGTTAACCAAAATGAAAGGTGGGAGGATGGATAAATTAGGATATTGGGGTTAACAAACATATACTAATACATATAAAATATATCATCCCCAAAGACCTACGGAATACCAAGAGTGGTCACTCAACACTCTGTAATAACCTACATGGAAAAGGACCCATAGATCAATAGATATATGTATATGTGTAAATGAACAAGATTCTGTACACCTACAACCAAAGACATTTTTCAATCAAACTTGCTCTGATCAAAACTACAACTTAAAGACACAAACAAGAATTAAGGAGGCTAAAACTTATGGGGGTTTGTCGTGGCACATACCACTCTAATCTGCAACCTAAAAGCACAACTTGCTTCAAGGTTCCTTTTCCCTAGCAAGCAGAGTTGGCAACGTAGAAATGCTGCCACCCTAAGGCCATTTCCTCAAACAGCAGCTTTAAATCTACTGCTAATGATCACTAATATTCACAAGGACCGCAGGGCTGTAAATGACTCATGCCCTCAAAAATGTCCTGGGGTAGGGAATGGCCAAGAAACTTCACAACACAGAAAACTTTTCAAGAAAACAGTTTGAAGAGGTTAAGTGTTATTCACTCTGTGATTTAAAAAACAGAAGAACATGGATAAAAGCTCAATACCAGGAATTATTGGTTGGATGCAAATGCAAACTACAAACAGTTTTCGCCACCCAATATTCAAAATGCCATCCGTAAAAAGTCTACAAACAATGAATGCTGACGGGTTAGTGGAGAAAGGCATACCCAATATGCTGTTGGTTGGATGTAAACTGGTGAGAGCTAGTCATGAGAACAGAATGGAGCTGCATTTAAAAGGTAAAAACTGAGCTACCATATGATGCGGCATATCCCCTAATGGGCCTATACCCTCAGGAGACCAGAATAGGAAAGGCACAGACAGGCAAACATGCACTGCAGCAATATTTACAATAGCCAAGACATGCAAGCAAACAAAATGTCCATCAACAGATGAATGGACAAAGAAGAAGTGGTATACGTACCGAATGGAATGGTAGCCTCGGGAAAAAAATGAACAATGCCGTTTTCAGGACTACAGATGAGCCTAGAAATAATCATATTAGGTTAAGTAAGTCAAAAGGGAATGACAAATATCCTATGTTATCATTTATACACGTTATCCTAAGATTGCTACTAATGAACATATTTCCACAGAAAAAGACACTCACAGACTTATAAAACAAACGAATGGTTAACCAAAATGAAAGGTGGGAGGATGGATAAATTAGGATTATGGGGCTAACATACATATACTAATGTATGTGAAATATATATAATCATATAACATATAAACTATATGAATTATATAATCACCAATACATATAAAATATAGAATGACAAAACACCTACCAAATAGCAAGGGAGGTCTACTCAATATTCTGTAATAACATACATGGTAACAGGATCCGAAGATGAACAGACATATGTATGAATCATTGAGCGATTCTGTACAGCCAGACAATCACAACACTCTAATCAAATTTACTCCGATAAGAAACAGAAATTAACTTTAAAAAACAAACCTAAGTAAGGAGACATAAATTTCTGGGGACTCGTCTCAGGACATTCCACTCTAATTTACAACCTCGGAACACTACCTCCAGGAAGACTCTGTTGCCCTAGTAACAAGAGTTGAGAACGTAATAATGCTGCCGCCTTGTGGCTGTTTCCCACAACAGCAGCTTTAAATCCAGTGCTAATGGTTGCTTAAGAGCCACAAGGACTGCAGGGCGGTAAATAACACCTGCCCTCAAAAAATGCCCTGGGGTAGGGAATAGGCAAGAAAATTCAACACATGACAAATTTTTCAAGAAGTCAATGTGAAGAGGGAAGTTGTACTCACACTTTTACAAAAAAAGGTAAAGAAAAAAACAAGACATGCCTAAAGCTCAGTATAAGGAATTAGTAGCCACATGCAACTCCAACCTCCAAAAAGGTTTCAGCTCACACCAGTCAAATGACATTCAGCAAAAAGTCTACAAACTGTAAACGCTGAAGGGATTTTAGACAACTCTGTACCTTCTAGCTGCTGCTGGGATGTAAAGTGGTAACACCACTAAAGAACACTGAATGGAGCTGCTTTAACAGGGAACAACTGAGCTACCATATGATGCGGCAGGGCACCTTCTGGGCCTATAGTCTAAGACCACCAGAATCGGAAAGACAGAGGCAGGCAAATGTGTAATGCAGCAATATTGAAATAGCCAAGACATGGAAGCAAAACAAAGGTCCATAAACACATGAATGGACAAAGAAGAAGTGGTATATGGACAGAATGGAATATTACTCACGAAAAAAAATAAAAGAATGGCACAGGCAGCACCACACATGAGCCTAGAGATAATCACACAACGTGAAGTAAGTCAGAATGCGAAGGACAAATATCCTAGGATATCACTTATGTTATCTGAAAATTCGTAAAAATGAACATATTTCCCCAGAGAAAGACAATCTCAGATTGAGAAGACAAACTTATGGTTAAGCCAAAGAAAAGGTGTGAGGAATGGATAAATTAGGATATTGGGGTTAACAAACATATACTAATACATATAAAATATATCATCCCCAAAGACCTACGGAATACCAAGAGTGGTCACTCAACACTCTGTAATAACCTACATGGAAAAGGACCCAAAGATCAATAGATATATGTGTATGTGTAAATGAACAAGATTCTGTACACCTACAACCAAAGACATTTTTCAATCAAACTTGCTCTGATCAAAACTACAACTTAAAGACACAAACAAGAATTAAGGAGGCTAAAACTTATGGGGGTTTGTCGTGGCACATTCCACCCTAATCCGCAACCTAAAAGCACAACTTGATGCAAGGTTGTGTTTCCCTAGCAAGCAGACTTGGCAGCGTAGAAATGCTGCCACCCTAAGGCCATTTCCTCAAACAGCAGCTTTAAATCTACTGCTAATGATCACTAATATTCACAAGGACCGCAGGGCTGTAAATGACTCATGCCCTCAAAAATGTCCTGGGGTAGGGAATGGCCAAGAAAGTTCACAACACAGAAAACTTTTCAAGAAAACAGTTTGAAGAGGTTAAGTGTTATTCACTCTGTAATTTAAAAAACAGAAGAACATGGATAAAAGCTCAGTACCAGGAATTATTGGTTGGATGCAAATGCAAACTACAAACAGTTTTCGCCACCTAATATTCAAAATGCCATCCGTAAAAACTCTACAAACAATGAATGCTGACGGGTTAGTGGAGAAAGGCATACCCAATATGCTGTTGGTTGGATGTAAACTGGTAAGAGCTAGTCATGAGAACAGAATGGAGCTGCATTTAAAAGGTAAAAACTGAGCTACCATATGATGCGGCATATCCCCTAATGGGCCTATACCCTCAGGAGACCAGAATAGGAAAGGCACAGACAGGCAAACATGCACTGCAGCAATATTTACAATAGCCAAGACATGCAAGCAAACAAAATGTCCATCAACAGATAAATGGACAAAGAAGAAGTGGTATACGTCCCGAATGGAATGGTTGCCTCGGGAAAAAAATGAACAATGCCGTTTTTAGGACTACAGATGAGCCTAGAAATAATCATATTAGGTTAAGTAAGTCAAAAGGGAATGACAAATATCCTATGATATCATTTATACATGTTATCCTAAGATTGCTACCAATGAACATATTTCCACCGAAAAAGACACTCACAGACTTATAAAACAAACTAACGGTTAACCAAAATGAAAGGTGGGAGGATGGATAAATTAGGATATTGGGGTTAACAAACATATACTAATACATATAAAATATATCATCCCCAAAGACCTACGGAATACCAAGAGTGGTCACTCAACACTCTGTAATAACCTACATGGAAAAGGACCCAAAGATCAATAGATATATGTATATGTGTAAATGAACAAGATTCTGTACACCTACAACCAAAGACATTTTTCAATCAAACTTGCTCTGATCAAAACTACAACTTAAAGACACAAACAAGAATTAAGGAGGCTAAAACTTATGGGGGTTTGTCGTGGCACATTCCACTCTAATCTGCAACCTAAAAGCACAACTTGCTGCAAGGTTCCTTTTCCCTAGCAAGCAGAGTTGGCAACGTAGAAATGCTGCCACCCTAACGCCATTTCCTCAAACAGCAGCTTTAAATCTACTGCTAATGATCACTAATATTCACAAGGACTGCAGGGCTGTAAATGACTCATGCCCTCAAAAATGTCCTGGGGTAGGGAATGGCCAAGAAACTTCACAACACAGAAAACTTTTCAAGAAAACAGTTTGAAGAGGTTAAGTGTTATTCACTCTGTGATTTAAAAAACAGAAGAACATGGATAAAAGCTCAATACCAGGAATTATTGGTTGGATGCAAATGCAAACTACAAACAGTTTTCGCCACCCAATATTCAAAATGCCATCCGTAAAAAGTCTACAAACAATGAATGCTGACGGGTTAGTGGAGAAAGGCATACCCAATATGCTGTTGGTTGGATGTAAACTGGTAAGAGCTAGTCATGAGAACAGAATGGAGCTGCATTTAAAAGGTAAAAACTGAGCTACCATATGATGCGGCATATCCCCTAATGGGCCTATACCCTCAGGAGACCAGAATAGGAAAGGCACAGACAGGCAAACATGCACTGCAGCAATATTTACAATAGCCAAGACATGCAAGCAAACAAAATGTCCATCAACAGATAAATGGACAAAGAAGAAGTGGTATACGTCCCGAATGGAATGGTTGCCTCGGGAAAAAAATGAACAATGCCGTTTTTAGGACTACAGATGAGCCTAGAAATAATCATATTAGGTTAAGTAAGTCAAAAGGGAATGACAAATATCCTATGATATCATTTATACATGTTATCCTAAGATTGCTACCAATGAACATATTTCCACCGAAAAAGACACTCACAGACTTATAAAACAAACTAACGGTTAACCAAAATGAAAGGTGGGAGGATGGATAAATTAGGATTATGGGGCTAACATACATATACTCATGTATGTGAAATCTATATAAACATATAACATATAAACTATATGAATTATATAATCACCAATACATATAAAATATAGAATGACAAAACACCTACCAAATAGCAAGGGAGGTCTAATCAATATTCTGTAATAACATACATGGTAACAGGATCCGACGATGAACAGACATATGTATGAATCATTGAGCAGATTCTGTACAGCCAGACAATCACAACACTCTAAGCAAATTTACTCCGATAAGAAATAGAAATTAACTTTAAAAAACAAACCTAAGTAAGGAGACATAAATTTCTGGGGACTCGTCTCAGGACATTCCACTCTAATTTACAACCTCGGAACACTACCTCCAGGAAGACTCTGTTGCCCTAGTAACAAGAGTTGAGAACGTAATAATGCTGCCGCCTTGTGGCTGTTTCCCACAACAGCAGCTTTAAATCCAGTGCTAATGGTTGCTTAAGAGCCACAAGGACTGCAGGGCGGTAAATAACACCTGCCCTCAAAAAATGCCCTGGGGTAGGGAATAGGCAAGAAAATTCAACACATGACAAATTTTTCAAGAAGTCAATGTGAAGAGGGAAGTTGTACTCACACTTTTAAAAAAAAAGGTAAAGAAAAAAACAAGACATGCCTAAAGCTCAGTATAAGGAATTAGTAGCCACATGCAACTCCAACCTCCAAAAAGGTTTCAGCTCACACCAGTCAAATGACATTCAGCAAAAAGTCTACAAACTGTAAACGCTGAAGGGATTTTAGACAACTCTGTACCTTCTAGCTGCTGCTGGGATGTAAAGTGGTAACAGCACTAAAGAACACTGAATGGAGCTGCTTTAACAGGGAACAACTGAGCTACCATATGATGCGGCAGGGCACCTTCTGGGCCTATAGTCTAAGACCACCAGAATCGGAAAGACAGAGGCAGGCAAATGTGTAATGCAGCAATATTGAAATAGCCAAGACATGGAAGCAAAAAAAAGGTCCATAAACACATGAATGGACAAAGAAGAAGTGGTATATGGACAGAATGGAATATTACTCACGAAAAAAAATAAAAGAATGGCACAGGCAGCACCACACATGAGCCTAGAGATAATCACACAACGTGAAGTAAGTCAGAATGCGAAGGACAAATATCCTAGGATATCACTTATGTTATCTGAAAATTCGTAAAAATGAACATATTTCCCCAGAGAAAGACAATCTCAGATTGAGAAGACAAACTTATGGTTAAGCCAAAGAAAAGGTGTGAGGAATGGATAAATTAGGATATTGGGGTTAACAAACATATACTAATACATATAAAATATATCATCCCCAAAGACCTACGGAATACCAAGAGTGGTCACTCAACACTCTGTAATAACCTACATGGAAAAGGACCCAAAGATCAATAGATATATGTATATGTGTAAATGAACAAGATTCTGTACACCTACAACCAAAGACATTTTTCAATCAAACTTGCTCTGATCAAAACTACAACTTAAAGACACAAACAAGAATTAAGGAGGCTAAAACTTATGGGGGTTTGTCGTGGCACATTCCACCCTAATCCGCAACCTAAAAGCACAACTTGATGCAAGGTTGTGTTTCCCTAGCAAGCAGACTTGGCAACGTAGAAATGCTGCCACCCTAAGGCCATTTCCTCAAACAGCAGCTTTAAATCTACTGCTAATGATCACTAATATTCACAAGGACTGCAGGGCTGTAAATGACTCATGCCCTCAAAAATGTCCTGGGGTAGGGAATGGCCAAGAAAGTTCACAACACAGAAAACTTTTCAAGAAAACAGTTTGAAGAGGTTAAGTGTTATTCACTCTGTGATTTAAAAAACAGAAGAACATGGATAAAAGCTCAGTACCAGGAATTATTGGTTGGATGCAAATGCAAACTACAAACAGTTTTCGCCACCCAATATTCAAAATGCCATCCGTAAAAAGTCTACAAACAATGAATGCTGACGGGTTAGTGGAGAAAGGCATACCCAATATGCTGTTGGTTGGATGTAAACTGGTAAGAGCTAGTCATGAGAACAGAATGGAGCTGCATTTAAAAGGTAAAAACTGAGCTACCATATGATGCGGCATATCCCCTAATGGGCCTATACCCTCAGGAGACCAGAATAGGAAAGGCACAGACAGGCAAACATGCACTGCAGCAATATTTACAATAGCCAAGACATGCAAGCAAACAAAATGTCCATCAACAGATAAATGGACAAAGAAGAAGTGGTATACGTCCCGAATGGAATGGTTGCCTCGGGAAAAAAATGAACAATGCCGTTTTTAGGACTACAGATGAGCCTAGAAATAATCATATTAGGTTAAGTAAGTCAAAAGGGAATGACAAATATCCTATGATATCATTTATACATGTTATCCTAAGATTGCTACCAATGAACATATTTCCACAGAAAAAGACACTCACAGACTTATAAAACAAACTAATGGTTAACCAAAATGAAAGGTGGGAGGATGGATAAATTAGGATTATGGGGCTAACATACATATACTCATGTATGTGAAATATATATAATCATATAACATATAAACTATATGAATTATATAATCACCAATACATATAAAATATAGAATGACAAAACACCTACCAAATAGCAAGGGAGGTCTACTCAATATTCTGTAATAACATACATGGTAACAGGATCCGAAGATGAACAGACATATGTATGAATCATTGAGCGATTCTGTACAGCCAGACAATCACAACACTCTAATCAAATTTACTCCGATAAGAAACAGAAATTAACTTTAAAAAACAAACCTAAGTAAGGAGACATAAATTTCTGGGGACTCGTCTCAGGACATTCCACTCTAATTTACAACCTCGGAACACTACCTCCAGGAAGACTCTGTTGCCCTAGTAACAAGAGTTGAGAACGTAATAATGCTGCCGCCTTGTGGCTGTTTCCCACAACAGCAGCTTTAAATCCAGTGCTAATGGTTGCTTAAGAGCCACAAGGACTGCAGGGCGGTAAATAACACCTGCCCTCAAAAAATGCCCTGGGGTAGGGAATAGGCAAGAAAATTCAACACATGACAAATTTTTCAAGAAGTCAATGTGAAGAGGGAAGTTGTACTCACACTTTTAAAAAAAAAGGTAAAGAAAAAAACAAGACATGCCTAAAGCTCAGTATAAGGAATTAGTAGCCACATGCAACTCCAACCTCCAAAAAGGTTTCAGCTCACACCAGTCAAATGACATTCAGCAAAAAGTCTACAAACTGTAAACGCTGAAGGGATTTTAGACAACTCTGTACCTTCTAGCTGCTGCTGGGATGTAAAGTGGTAACAGCACTAAAGAACACTGAATGGAGCTGCTTTAACAGGGAACAACTGAGCTACCATATGATGCGGCAGGGCACCTTCTGGGCCTATAGTCTAAGACCACCAGAATCGGAAAGACAGAGGCAGGCAAATGTGTAATGCAGCAATATTGAAATAGCCAAGACATGGAAGCAAAAAAAAGGTCCATAAACACATGAATGGACAAAGAAGAAGTGGTATATGGACAGAATGGAATATTACTCACGAAAAAAAATAAAAGAATGGCACAGGCAGCACCACACATGAGCCTAGAGATAATCACACAACGTGAAGTAAGTCAGAATGCGAAGGACAAATATCCTAGGATATCACTTATGTTATCTGAAAATTCGTAAAAATGAACATATTTCCCCAGAGAAAGACAATCTCAGATTGAGAAGACAAACTTATGGTTAAGCCAAAGAAAAGGTGTGAAGAATGGATAAATTAGGATATTGGGGTTAACAAACATATACTAATACATATAAAATATATCATCCCCAAAGACCTACGGAATACCAAGAGTGGTCACTCAACACTCTGTAATAACCTACATGGAAAAGGACCCAAAGATCAATAGATATATGTATATGTGTAAATGAACAAGATTCTGTACACCTACAACCAAAGACATTTTTCAATCAAACTTGCTCTGATCAAAACTACAACTTAAAGACACAAACAAGAATTAAGGAGGCTAAAACTTATGGGGGTTTGTCGTGGCACATTCCACCCTAATCCGCAACCTAAAAGCACAACTTGATGCAAGGTTGTGTTTCCCTAGCAAGCAGACTTGGCAACGTAGAAATGCTGCCACCCTAAGGCCATTTCCTCAAACAGCAGCTTTAAATCTACTGCTAATGATCACTAATATTCACAAGGACTGCAGGGCTGTAAATGACTCATGCCCTCAAAAATGTCCTGGGGTAGGGAATGGCCAAGAAAGTTCACAACACAGAAAACTTTTCAAGAAAACAGTTTGAAGAGGTTAAGTGTTATTCACTCTGTGATTTAAAAAACAGAAGAACATGGATAAAAGCTCAGTACCAGGAATTATTGGTTGGATGCAAATGCAAACTACAAACAGTTTTCGCCACCCAATATTCAAAATGCCATCCGTAAAAAGTCTACAAACAATGAATGCTGACGGGTTAGTGGAGAAAGGCATACCCAATATGCTGTTGGTTGGATGTAAACTGGTAAGAGCTAGTCATGAGAACAGAATGGAGCTGCATTTAAAAGGTAAAAACTGAGCTACCATATGATGCGGCATATCCCCTAATGGGCCTATACCCTCAGGAGACCAGAATAGGAAAGGCACAGACAGGCAAACATGCACTGCAGCAATATTTACAATAGCCAAGACATGCAAGCAAACAAAATGTCCATCAACAGATAAATGGACAAAGAAGAAGTGGTATACGTCCCGAATGGAATGGTTGCCTCGGGAAAAAAATGAACAATGCCGTTTTTAGGACTACAGATGAGCCTAGAAATAATCATATTAGGTTAAGTAAGTCAAAAGGGAATGACAAATATCCTATGATATCATTTATACATGTTATCCTAAGATTGCTACCAATGAACATATTTCCACCGAAAAAGACACTCACAGACTTATAAAACAAACTAACGGTTAACCAAAATGAAAGGTGGGAGGATGGATAAATTAGGATTATGGAGCTAACATACATATACTCATGTATGTGAAATCTATATAAACATATAACATATAAACTATATGAATTATATAATCACCAATACATATAAAATATAGAATGACAAAACACCTACCAAATAGCAAGGGAGGTCTAATCAATATTCTGTAATAACATACATGGTAACAGGATCCGACGATGAACAGACATATGTATGAATCATTGAGCAGATTCTGTACAGCCAGACAATCACAACACTCTAATCAAATTTACTCCGATAAGAAATAGAAATTAACTTTAAAAAACAAACCTAAGTAAGGAGACATAAACTACTGGGGGCTTGTCCCAGCACGTTCCACTCTAATTTACAACCTCAGAACACTACCTCCAGTAAGACTCTGTTGCGGTAGCAACAAGAGTTGAAAACGTAATCATGCTGCCCCCTTGTGGCTGTTTCCCACAACAGCAGCTTTAAGTCCAGTGCTAATGGTTGCTTAAGAGTCACAAGAACTGCAGGGCGGTAAACAACACCTGCCCTCAAGAAATGCCCTGGGGTAGGGAATAGGCAAGAAAATTCAACACATGACAAATTTTTCAAGAAGTCAATGTGAAGAGGGAAGTTGTACTCACACTTTTAAAAAAAAAGGTAAAGAAAAAAACAAGACATGCCTAAAGCTCAGTATAAGTAATTAGTAACCACATGCAACTCCAACCTCCAAAAAGGTTTCAGCTCACACCAGTCAAATGACATTCAGCAAAAAGTCTACAAACTGTAAACGCTGAAGGGATTTTAGACAACTCTGTACCTTCTAGCTGCTGCTGGGATGTAAAGTGGTAACAGCACTAAAGAACACTGAATGGAGCTGCTTTAACAGGGAACAACTGAGCTACCATATGATGCGGCAGGGCACCTTCTGGGCCTATAGTCTAAGACCACCAGAATCGGAAAGACAGAGGCAGGCAAATGTGTAATGCAGCAATATTGAAATAGCCAAGACATGGAAGCAAAAAAAAGGTCCATAAACACATGAATGGACAAAGAAGAAGTGGTATATGGACAGAATGGAATATTACTCACGAAAAAAAATAAAAGAATGGCACAGGCAGCACCACACATGAGCCTAGAGATAATCACACAACGTGAAGTAAGTCAGAATGCGAAGGACAAATATCCTAGGATATCACTTATGTTATCTGAAAATTCGTAAAAATGAACATATTTCCCCAGAGAAAGACAATCTCAGATTGAGAAGACAAACTTATGGTTAAGCCAAAGAAAAGGTGTGAGGAATGGATAAATTAGGATATTGGGGTTAACAAACATATACTAATACATATAAAATATATCATCCCCAAAGACCTACGGAATACCAAGAGTGGTCACTCAACACTCTGTAATAACCTACATGGAAAAGGACCCAAAGATCAATAGATATATGTATATGTGTAAATGAACAAGATTCTGTACACCTACAACCAAAGACATTTTTCAATCAAACTTGCTCTGATCAAAACGACAACTTAAAGACACAAACAAGAATTAAGGAGGCTAAAACTTATGAGGGTTTGTTGTGGCACATTCCACTCTAATCTGCAACCTAAAAGCACAACTTGCTGCAAGGTTCCTTTTCCCTAGCAAGCAGAGTTGGCAACGTAGAAATGCTGCCACCCTAAGGCCATTACCTCAAACAGCAGCTTTAAATATACTGCTAATGGTCACTAATATTCACAAGGACTGCAGGGCTGTAAATGACTCATGCCCTCAAAAATGTCCTGGGGTAGGGAATGGCCAAGAAAGTTCACAACACGGAAAAATTTTCAAGAAAACAGTTTGAAGAGGTAAGTGTTACTCACTCTGTAATTTAAAAAACAGAAGAACTTGGATAAAAGCTCAATATCAGGAATTATTGCTTGGATGCAAATCCAAATTACAACCATATTTTGCCACCCAATATTCAAAATGCCATCCGTAAAAAGTCTACAAACAATGAATGCTGACGGGTTAGTGGAGAAAGGCATACCCAATATGCTGTTGGTTGGATGTAAACTGGTAAGAGCTAGTCATGAGAACAGAATGGAGCTGCATTTAAAAGGTAAAAACTGAGCTACCATATGATGTGGCTCATCCCCTAACGGGCCTATACCCTAAGAAGTCCAGAATCGAAAAGGCAAGGCAGGGAAACATGGACTGCAGCAATATTTACAATAGCCAAGACATGCAAGCAAACAAAATGTCCATCAACAGATGAATGGACAAAGAAGAAGTGGTATACGTACCGAATGGAATGGTAGCCTCGGGAAAAAAATGAACAATGCCGTTTTCAGGACTACAGATGAGCCTAGAAATAATCATATTAGGTTAAGTAAGTCAAAAGGGAATGACAAATATCCTATGTTATCATTTATACACGTTATCCTAAGATTGCTACTAATGAACATATTTCCACAGAAAAAGACACTCACAGACTTATAAAACAAACTAATGGTTAACCAAAATGAAAGGTGGGAGGATGGATAAATTAGGATTATGGGGCTAACATACATATACTAATGTATGTGAAATATATATAATCATATAACATATAAACTATATGAATTATATAATCACCAATACATATAAAATATAGAATGACAAAACACCTACCAAATAGCAAGGGAGGTCTACTCAATATTCTGTAATAACATACATGGTAACAGGATCCGAAGATGAACAGACATATGTATGAATCATTGAGCGATTCTGTACAGCCAGACAATCACAACACTCTAATCAAATTTACTCCGATAAGAAACAGAAATTAACTTTAAAAAACAAACCTAAGTAAGGAGACATAAATTTCTGGGGACTCGTCTCAGGACATTCCACTCTAATTTACAACCTCGGAACACTACCTCCAGGAAGACTCTGTTGCCCTAGTAACAAGAGTTGAGAACGTAATAATGCTGCCGCCTTGTGGCTGTTTCCCACAACAGCAGCTTTAAATCCAGTGCTAATGGTTGCTTAAGAGCCACAAGGACTGCAGGGCGGTAAATAACACCTGCCCTCAAAAAATGCCCTGGGGTAGGGAATAGGCAAGAAAATTCAACACATGACAAATTTTTCAAGAAGTCAATGTGAAGAGGGAAGTTGTACTCACACTTTTAAAAAAAAAGGTAAAGAAAAAAACAAGACATGCCTAAAGCTCAGTATAAGGAATTAGTAGCCACATGCAACTCCAACCTCCAAAAAGGTTTCAGCTCACACCAGTCAAATGACATTCAGCAACAAGTCTACAAACTGTAAACGCTGAAGGGATTTTAGACAACTCTGTACCTTCTAGCTGCTGCTGGGATGTAAAGTGGTAACAGCACTAAAGAACACTGAATGGAGCTGCTTTAACAGGGAACAACTGAGCTACCATATGATGCGGCAGGGCACCTTCTGGGCCTATAGTCTAAGACCACCAGAATCGGAAAGACAGAGGCAGGCAAATGTGTAATGCAGCAATATTGAAATAGCCAAGACATGGAAGCAAAAAAAAGGTCCATAAACACATGAATGGACAAAGAAGAAGTGGTATATGGACAGAATGGAATATTACTCACGAAAAAAAATAAAAGAATGGCACAGGCAGCACCACACATGAGCCTAGAGATAATCACACAACGTGAAGTAAGTCAGAATGCGAAGGACAAATATCCTAGGATATCACTTATGTTATCTGAAAATTCGTAAAAATGAACATATTTCCCCAGAGAAAGACAATCTCAGATTGAGAAGACAAACTTATGGTTAAGCCAAAGAAAAGGTGTGAGGAATGGATAAATTAGGATATTGGGGTTAACAAACATATACTAATACATATAAAATATATCATCCCCAAAGACCTACGGAATACCAAGAGTGGTCACTCAACACTCTGTAATAACCTACATGGAAAAGGACCCAAAGATCAATAGATATATGTATATGTGTAAATGAACAAGATTCTGTACACCTACAACCAAAGACATTTTTCAATCAAACTTGCTCTGATCAAAACGACAACTTAAAGACACAAACAAGAATTAAGGAGGCTAAAACTTATGAGGGTTTGTCGTGGCACATTCCACTCTAATCTGCAACCTAAAAGCACAACTTGCTGCAAGGTTCCTTTTCCCTAGCAAGCAGAGTTGGCAACGTAGAAATGCTGCCACCCTAAGGCCATTTCCTCAAACAGCAGCTTTAAATCTACTGCTAATGATCACTAATATTCACAAGGACTGCAGGGCTGTAAATGACTCATGCCCTCAAAAATGTCCTGGGGTAGGGAATGGCCAAGAAACTTCACAACACAGAAAACTTTTCAAGAAAACAGTTTGAAGAGGTTAAGTGTTATTCACTCTGTGATTTAAAAAACAGAAGAACATGGATAAAAGCTCAATACCAGGAATTATTGGTTGGATGCAAATGCAAACTACAAACAGTTTTCGCCACCCAAAATTCAAAATGCCATCCGTAAAAAGTCTACAAACAATGAATGCTGACGGGTTAGTGGAGAAAGGCATACCCAATATGCTGTTGGTTGGATGTAAACTGGTAAGAGCTAGTCATGAGAACAGAATGGAGCTGCATTTAAAAGGTAAAAACTGAGCTACCATATGATGCGGCATATCCCCTAATGGGCCTATACCCTCAGGAGACCAGAATAGGAAAGGCACAGACAGGCAAACATGCACTGCAGCAATATTTACAATAGCCAAGACATGCAAGCAAACAAAATGTCCATCAACAGATAAATGGACAAAGAAGAAGTGGTATACGTCCCGAATGGAATGGTTGCCTCGGGAAAAAAATGAACAATGCCGTTTTTAGGACTACAGATGAGCCTAGAAATAATCATATTAGGTTAAGTAAGTCAAAAGGGAATGACAAATATCCTATGATATCATTTATACATGTTATCCTAAGATTGCTACCAATGAACATATTTCCACCGAAAAAGACACTCACAGACTTATAAAACAAACTAACGGTTAACCAAAATGAAAGGTGGGAGGATGGATAAATTAGGATATTGGGGTTAACAAACATATACTAATACATATAAAATATATCATCCCCAAAGACCTACGGAATACCAAGAGTGGTCACTCAACACTCTGTAATAACCTACATGGAAAAGGACCCAAAGATCAATAGATATATGTATATGTGTAAATGAACAAGATTCTGTACACCTACAACCAAAGACATTTTTCAATCAAACTTGCTCTGATCAAAACTACAACTTAAAGACACAAACAAGAATTAAGGAGGCTAAAACTTATGGGGGTTTGTCGTGGCACATACCACTCTAATCTGCAACCTAAAAGCACAACTTGCTTCAAGGTTCCTTTTCCCTAGCAAGCAGAGTTGGCAACGTAGAAATGCTGCCACCCTAAGGCCATTTCCTCAAACAGCAGCTTTAAATCTACTGCTAATGATCACTAATATTCACAAGGACCGCAGGGCTGTAAATGACTCATGCCCTCAAAAATGTCCTGGGGTAGGGAATGGCCAAGAAACTTCACAACACAGAAAACTTTTCAAGAAAACAGTTTTAAGAGGTTAAGTGTTATTCACTCTATGATTTAAAAAACAGAAGAACATGGATAAAAGCTCAATACCAGGAATTATTGGTTGGATGCAAATGCAAACTACAAACAGTTTTCGCCACCCAATATTCAAAATGCCATCCGTAAAAAGTCTACAAACAATGAATGCTGACGGGTTAGTGGAGAAAGGCATACCCAATATGCTGTTGGTTGGATGTAAACTGGTAAGAGCTAGTCATGAGAACAGAATGGAGCTGCATTTAAAAGGTAAAAACTGAGCTACCATATGATGCGGCATATCCCCTAATGGGCCTATACCCTCAGGAGACCAGAATAGGAAAGGCACAGACAGGCAAACATGCACTGCAGCAATATTTACAATAGCCAAGACATGCAAGCAAACAAAATGTCCATCAACAGATGAATGGACAAAGAAGAAGTGGTATACGTACCGAATGGAATGGTAGCCTCGGGAAAAAAATGAACAATGCCGTTTTCAGGACTACAGATGAGCCTAGAAATAATCATATTAGGTTAAGTAAGTCAAAAGGGAATGACAAATATCCTATGTTATCATTTATACACGTTATCCTAAGATTGCTACTAATGAACATATTTCCACAGAAAAAGACACTCACAGACTTATAAAACAAACTAATGGTTAACCAAAATGAAAGGTGGGAGGATGGATAAATTAGGATTATGGGGCTAACATACATATACTCATGTATGTGAAATATATATAATCATATAACATATAAACTATATGAATTATATAATCACCAATACATATAAAATATAGAATGACAAAACACCTACCAAATAGCAAGGGAGGTCTACTCAATATTCTGTAATAACATACATGGTAACAGGATCCGAAGATGAACAGACATATGTATGAATCATTGAGCGATTCTGTACAGCCAGACAATCACAACACTCTAATCAAATTTACTCCGATAAGAAACAGAAATTAACTTTAAAAAACAAACCTAAGTAAGGAGACATAAATTTCTGGGGACTCGTCTCAGGACATTCCACTCTAATTTACAACCTCGGAACACTACCTCCAGGAAGACTCTGTTGCCCTAGTAACAAGAGTTGAGAACGTAATAATGCTGCCGCCTTGTGGCTGTTTCCCACAACAGCAGCTTTAAATCCAGTGCTAATGGTTGCTTAAGAGCCACAAGGACTGCAGGGCGGTAAATAACACCTGCCCTCAAAAAATGCCCTGGGGTAGGGAATAGGCAAGAAAATTCAACACATGACAAATTTTTCAAGAAGTCAATGTGAAGAGGGAAGTTGTACTCACACTTTTAAAAAAAAAGGTAAAGAAAAAAACAAGACATGCCTAAAGCTCAGTATAAGGAATTAGTAGCCACATGCAACTCCAACCTCCAAAAAGGTTTCAGCTCACACCAGTCAAATGACATTCAGCAACAAGTCTACAAACTGTAAACGCTGAAGGGATTTTAGACAACTCTGTACCTTCTAGCTGCTGCTGGGATGTAAAGTGGTAACAGCACTAAAGAACACTGAATGGAGCTGCTTTAACAGGGAACAACTGAGCTACCATATGATGCGGCAGGGCACCTTCTGGGCCTATATTCTAAGACCACCAGAATCGGAAAGACAGAGGCAGGCAAATGTGTAATGCAGCAATATTGAAATAGCCAAGACATGGAAGCAAAAAAAAGGTCCATAAACACATGAATGGACAAAGAAGAAGTGGTATATGGACAGAATGGAATATTACTCACGAAAAAAAATAAAAGAATGGCACAGGCAGCACCACACATGAGCCTAGAGATAATCACACAACGTGAAGTAAGTCAGAATGCGAAGGACAAATATCCTAGGATATCACTTATGTTATCTGAAAATTCGTAAAAATGAACATATTTCCCCAGAGAAAGACAATCTCAGATTGAGAAGACAAACTTATGGTTAAGCCAAAGAAAAGGTGTGAGGAATGGATAAATTAGGATATTGGGGTTAACAAACATATACTAATACATATAAAATATATCATCCCCAAAGACCTACGGAATACCAAGAGTGGTCACTCAACACTCTGTAATAACCTACATGGAAAAGGACCCAAAGATCAATAGATATATGTATATGTGTAAATGAACAAGATTCTGTACACCTACAACCAAAGACATTTTTCAATCAAACTTGCTCTGATCAAAACTACAACTTAAAGACACAAACAAGAATTAAGGAGGCTAAAACTTATGGGGGTTTGTCGTGGCACATTCCACCCTAATCCGCAACCTAAAAGCACAACTTGATGCAAGGTTGTGTTTCCCTAGCAAGCAGACTTGGCAACGTAGAAATGCTGCCACCCTAAGGCCATTTCCTCAAACAGCAGCTTTAAATCTACTGCTAATGATCACTAATATTCACAAGGACTGCAGGGCTGTAAATGACTCATGCCCTCAAAAATGTCCTGGGGTAGGGAATGGCCAAGAAAGTTCACAACACAGAAAACTTTTCAAGAAAACAGTCTGAAGAGGTTAAGTGTTATTCACTCTGTGATTTAAAAAACAGAAGAACATGGATAAAAGCTCAGTACCAGGAATTATTGGTTGGATGCAAATGCAAACTACAAACAGTTTTCGCCACCCAATATTCAAAATGCCATCCGTAAAAAGTCTACAAACAATGAATGCTGACGGGTTAGTGGAGAAAGGCATACCCAATATGCTGTTGGTTGGATGTAAACTGGTAAGAGCTAGTCATGAGAACAGAATGGAGCTGCATTTAAAAGGTAAAAACTGAGCTACCATATGATGCGGCATATCCCCTAATGGGCCTATACCCTCAGGAGACCAGAATAGGAAAGGCACAGACAGGCAAACATGCACTGCAGCAATATTTACAATAGCCAAGACATGCAAGCAAACAAAATGTCCATCAACAGATAAATGGACAAAGAAGAAGTGGTATACGTCCCGAATGGAATGGTTGCCTCGGGAAAAAAATGAACAATGCCGTTTTTAGGACTACAGATGAGCCTAGAAATAATCATATTAGGTTAAGTAAGTCAAAAGGGAATGACAAATATCCTATGATATCATTTATACATGTTATCCTAAGATTGCTACCAATGAACATATTTCCACCGAAAAAGACACTCACAGACTTATAAAACAAACTAACGGTTAACCAAAATGAAAGGTGGGAGGATGGATAAATTAGGATTATGGAGCTAACATACATATACTCATGTATGTGAAATCTATATAAACATATAACATATAAACTATATGAATTATATAATCACCAATACATATAAAATATAGAATGACAAAACACCTACCAAATAGCAAGGGAGGTCTAATCAATATTCTGTAATAACATACATGGTAACAGGATCCGACGATGAACAGACATATGTATGAATCATTGAGCAGATTCTGTACAGCCAGACAATCACAACACTCTAAGCAAATTTACTCTGATAAGAAATAGAAATTAACTTTAAAAAACAAACCTAAGTAAGGAGACATAAACTTCTGGGGGCTTGTCCCAGCACGTTCCACTCTAATTTACAACCTCAGAACACTACCTCCAGTAAGACTCTGTTGCGGTAGCAACAAGAGTTGAGAACGTAATCATGCTGCCCCCTTGTGGCTGTTTCCCACAACAGCAGCTTTAAGTCCAGTGCTAATGGTTGCTTAAGAGTCACAAGAACTGCAGGGCGGTAAACAACACCTGCCCTCAAGAAATGCCCTGGGGTAGGGAATAGGCAAGAAAATTCAACACATGACAAATTTTTCAAGAAGTCAATGTGAAGAGGGAAGTTGTACTCACACTTTTACAAAAAAAGGTAAAGAAAAAAACAAGACATGCCTAAAGCTCAGTATAAGGAATTAGTAACCACATGCAACTCCAACCTCCAAAAAGGTTTCAGCTCACACCAGTCAAATGACCATCAGCAAAAAGTCTACAAACTATAAATGCTGAAGGGATTTTAGACAACTGTGTACCTTCTAGCTGCTGCTGGGATGTAAAGTGGTAACACCACTAACGAATACTGAATGGAGCTGCTTTAACAGGGAAAAACTGAGCTACCATATGATGCGGCAGGGCACCTTTTGGGCCTATAATCTAAGACCACCAGAATCGGAAAGAGAGAGGCAGGCAAATGTGCACTGCAGCAATATTGAAATAGCCAAGACATGGAAGCAAAACAAAGGTCCATAAACACATGAATGGACAATGAAGAAGTGGTATATGGACAGAATGGAATATTACTCACGAAAAATAATAAAAGAATGGCACAGGCAGCACCACACATGAGCCTAGAGATAATCACACAACGTGAAGTAAGTCAGAATGCGAAGGACAAATATCCTAGGATATCACTTATGTTATCTGAAAATTCGTAAAAATGAACATATTTCCCCAGAGAAAGACAATCTCAGATTGAGAAGACAAACTTATGGTTAAGCCAAAGAAAAGGTGTGAGGAATGGATAAATTAGGATATTGGGGTTAACAAACATATACTAATACATATAAAATATATCATCCCCAAAGACCTACGGAATACCAAGAGTGGTCACTCAACACTCTGTAATAACCTACATGGAAAAGGACCCAAAGATCAATAGATATATGTGTATGTGTAAATGAACAAGATTCTGTACACCTACAACCAAAGACATTTTTCAATCAAACTTGCTCTGATCAAAACTACAACTTAAAGACCCAAACAAGAATTAAGGAGGCTAAGACTTATGGGGGTTTGTCGTGGCACATTCCACTCTAATCTGCAACCTAAAAGCACAACTTGCTGCAAGGTTCCTTTTCCCTAGCAAGCAGAGTTGGCAACGTAGAAATGCTGCCACCCTAAGGCCATTACCTCAAACAGCAGCTTTAAATCTACTGCTAATGGTCACTAATATTCACAAGGACTGCAGGGCTGTAAATGACTCATGCCCTCAAAAATGTCCTGGGGTAGGGAATGGCCAAGAAAGTTCACAACACGGAAAAATTTTCAAGAAAACAGTTTGAAGAGGTAAGTGTTACTCACTCTGTAATTTAAAAAACAGAAGAACTTGGATAAAAGCTCAATATCAGGAATTATTGCTTGGATGCAAATCCAAATTACAACCATATTTCGCCACCCAATATTCAAAATGCCATCCGTAAAAAGTCTACAAACAATGAATGCTGACGGGTTAGTGGAGAAAGGCATACCCAATATGCTGTTGGTTGGATGTAAACTGGTAAGAGCTAGTCATGAGAACAGAATGGAGCTGCATTTAAAAGGTAAAAACTGAGCTACCATATGATGTGGCTCATCCCCTAACGGGCCTATACCCTAAGAAGTCCAGAATCGAAAAGGCAAAGACAGGGAAACATGGACTGCAGCAATATTTACAATAGCCAAGACATGCAAGCAAACAAAATGTCCATCAACAGATGAATGGACAAAGAAGAAGTGGTATACGTACCGAATGGAATGGTAGCCTCGGGAAAAAAATGAACAATGCCGTTTTCAGGACTACAGATGAGCCTAGAAATAATCATATTAGGTTAAGTAAGTCAAAAGGGAATGACAAATATCCTATGTTATCATTTATACACGTTATCCTAAGATTGCTACTAATGAACATATTTCCACAGAAAAAGACACTCACAGACTTATAAAACAAACTAATGGTTAACCAAAATGAAAGGTGGGAGGATGGATAAATTAGGATTATGGGGCTAACATACATATACTAATGTATGTGAAATATATATAATCATATAACATATAAACTATATGAATTATATAATCACCAATACATATAAAATATAGAATGACAAAACACCTACCAAATAGCAAGGGAGGTCTACTCAATATTCTGTAATAACATACATGGTAACAGGATCCGAAGATGAACAGACATATGTATGAATCATTGAGCGATTCTGTACAGCCAGACAATCACAACACTCTAATCAAATTTACTCCGATAAGAAACAGAAATTAACTTTAAAAAACAAACCTAAGTAAGGAGACATAAATTTCTGGGGACTCGTCTCAGGACATTCCACTCTAATTTACAACCTCGGAACACTACCTCCAGGAAGACTCTGTTGCCCTAGTAACAAGAGTTGAGAACGTAATAATGCTGCCGCCTTGTGGCTGTTTCCCACAACAGCAGCTTTAAATCCAGTGCTAATGGTTGCTTAAGAGCCACAAGGACTGCAGGGCGGTAAATAACACCTGCCCTCAAAAAATGCCCTGGGGTAGGGAATAGGCAAGAAAATTCAACACATGACAAATTTTTCAAGAAGTCAATGTGAAGAGGGAAGTTGTACTCACACTTTTAAAAAAAAAGGTAAAGAAAAAAACAAGACATGCCTAAAGCTCAGTATAAGGAATTAGTAGCCACATGCAACTCCAACCTCCAAAAAGGTTTCAGCTCACACCAGTCAAATGACATTCAGCAACAAGTCTACAAACTGTAAACGCTGAAGGGATTTTAGACAACTCTGTACCTTCTAGCTGCTGCTGGGATGTAAAGTGGTAACAGCACTAAAGAACACTGAATGGAGCTGCTTTAACAGGGAACAACTGAGCTACCATATGATGCGGCAGGGCACCTTCTGGGCCTATAGTCTAAGACCACCAGAATCGGAAAGACAGAGGCAGGCAAATGTGTAATGCAGCAATATTGAAATAGCCAAGACATGGAAGCAAAAAAAAGGTCCATAAACACATGAATGGACAAAGAAGAAGTGGTATATGGACAGAATGGAATATTACTCACGAAAAAAAATAAAAGAATGGCACAGGCAGCACCACACATGAGCCTAGAGATAATCACACAACGTGAAGTAAGTCAGAATGCGAAGGACAAATATCCTAGGATATCACTTATGTTATCTGAAAATTCGTAAAAATGAACATATTTCCCCAGAGAAAGACAATCTCAGATTGAGAAGACAAACTTATGGTTAAGCCAAAGAAAAGGTGTGAGGAATGGATAAATTAGGATATTGGGGTTAACAAACATATACTAATACATATAAAATATATCATCCCCAAAGACCTACGGAATACCAAGAGTGGTCACTCAACACTCTGTAATAACCTACATGGAAAAGGACCCAAAGATCAATAGATATATGTATATGTGTAAATGAACAAGATTCTGTACACCTACAACCAAAGACATTTTTCAATCAAACTTGCTCTGATCAAAACTACAACTTAAAGACACAAACAAGAATTAAGGAGGCTAAAACTTATGGGGGTTTGTCGTGGCACATTCCACCCTAATCCGCAACCTAAAAGCACAACTTGATGCAAGGTTGTGTTTCCCTAGCAAGCAGACTTGGCAACGTAGAAATGCTGCCACCCTAAGGCCATTTCCTCAAACAGCAGCTTTAAATCTACTGCTAATGATCACTAATATTCACAAGGACTGCAGGGCTGTAAATGACTCATGCCCTCAAAAATGTCCTGGGGTAGGGAATGGCCAAGAAAGTTCACAACACAGAAAACTTTTCAAGAAAACAGTTTGAAGAGGTTAAGTGTTATTCACTCTGTGATTTAAAAAACAGAAGAACATGGATAAAAGCTCAGTACCAGGAATTATTGGTTGGATGCAAATGCAAACTACAAACAGTTTTCGCCACCCAATATTCAAAATGCCATCCGTAAAAAGTCTACAAACAATGAATGCTGACGGGTTAGTGGAGAAAGGCATACCCAATATGCTGTTGGTTGGATGTAAACTGGTAAGAGCTAGTCATGAGAACAGAATGGAGCTGCATTTAAAAGGTAAAAACTGAGCTACCATATGATGCGGCATATCCCCTAATGGGCCTATACCCTCAGGAGACCAGAATAGGAAAGGCACAGACAGGCAAACATGCACTGCAGCAATATTTACAATAGCCAAGACATGCAAGCAAACAAAATGTCCATCAACAGATAAATGGACAAAGAAGAAGTGGTATACGTCCCGAATGGAATGGTTGCCTCGGGAAAAAAATGAACAATGCCGTTTTTAGGACTACAGATGAGCCTAGAAATAATCATATTAGGTTAAGTAAGTCAAAAGGGAATGACAAATATCCTATGATATCATTTATACATGTTATCCTAAGATTGCTACCAATGAACATATTTCCACCGAAAAAGACACTCACAGACTTATAAAACAAACTAACGGTTAACCAAAATGAAAGGTGGGAGGATGGATAAATTAGGATTATGGAGCTAACATACATATACTCATGTATGTGAAATCTATATAAACATATAACATATAAACTATATGAATTATATAATCACCAATACATATAAAATATAGAATGACAAAACACCTACCAAATAGCAAGGGAGGTCTAATCAATATTCTGTAATAACATACATGGTAACAGGATCCGACGATGAACAGACATATGTATGAATCATTGAGCAGATTCTGTACAGCCAGACAATCACAACACTCTAAGCAAATTTACTCTGATAAGAAATAGAAATTAACTTTAAAAAACAAACCTAAGTAAGTAGACATAAACTTCTGGGGGCTTGTCCCAGCACGTTCCACTCTAATTTACAACCTCAGAACACTACCTCCAGTAAGACTCTGTTGCGGTAGCAACAAGAGTTGAGAACGTAATCATGCTGCCCCCTTGTGGCTGTTTCCCACAACAGCAGCTTTAAGTCCAGTGCTAATGGTTGCTTAAGAGTCACAAGAACTGCAGGGCGGTAAACAACACCTGCCCTCAAGAAATGCCCTGGGGTAGGGAATAGGCAAGAAAATTCAACACATGACAAATTTTTCAAGAAGTCAATGTGAAGAGGGAAGTTGTACTCACACTTTTACAAAAAAAGGTAAAGAAAAAAACAAGACATGCCTAAAGCTCAGTATAAGGAATTAGTAACCACATGCAACTCCAACCTCCAAAAAGGTTTCAGCTCACACCAGTCAAATGACCATCAGCAAAAAGTCTACAAACTGTAAATGCTGAAGGGATTTTAGACAACTGTGTACCTTCTAGCTGCTGCTGGGATGTAAAGTGGTAACACCACTAACGAATACTGAATGGAGCTGCTTTAACAGGGAAAAACTGAGCTACCATATGATGCGGCAGGGCACCTTTTGGGCCTATAATCTAAGACCACCAGAATCGGAAAGAGAGAGGCAGGCAAATGTGCACTGCAGCAATATTGAAATAGCCAAGACATGGAAGCAAAACAAAGGTCCATAAACACATGAATGGACAATGAAGAAGTGGTATATGGACAGAATGGAATATTACTCACGAAAAATAATAAAAGAATGGCACAGGCAGCACCACACATGAGCCTAGAGATAATCACACAACGTGAAGTAAGTCAGAATGCGAAGGACAAATATCCTAGGATATCACTTATGTTATCTGAAAATTCGTAAAAATGAACATATTTCCCCAGAGAAAGACAATCTCAGATTGAGAAGACAAACTTATGGTTAAGCCAAAGAAAAGGTGTGAGGAATGGATAAATTAGGATATTGGGGTTAACAAACATATACTAATACATATAAAATATATCATCCCCAAACACCTACGGAATACCAAGAGTGGTCACTCAACACTCTGTAATAACCTACATGGAAAAGGACCCAAAGATCAATAGATATATGTGTATGTGTAAATGAACAAGATTCTGTACACCTACAACCAAAGACATTTTTCAATCAAACTTGCTCTGATCAAAACTACAACTTAAAGACCCAAACAAGAATTAAGGAGGCTAAGACTTATGGGGGTTTGTCGTGGCACATTCCACTCTAATCTGCAACCTAAAAGCACAACTTGCTGCAAGGTTCCTTTTCCCTAGCAAGCAGAGTTGGCAACGTAGAAATGCTGCCACCCTAAGGCCATTACCTCAAACAGCAGCTTTAAATCTACTGCTAATGGTCACTAATATTCACAAGGACTGCAGGGCTGTAAATGACTCATGCCCTCAAAAATGTCCTGGGGTAGGGAATGGCCAAGAAAGTTCACAACACGGAAAAATTTTCAAGAAAACAGTTTGAAGAGGTAAGTGTTACTCACTCTGTAATTTAAAAAACAGAAGAACTTGGATAAAAGCTCAATATCAGGAATTATTGCTTGGATGCAAATCCAAATTACAACCATATTTCGCCACCCAATATTCAAAATGCCATCCGTAAAAAGTCTACAAACAATGAATGCTGACGGGTTAGTGGAGAAAGGCATACCCAATATGCTGTTGGTTGGATGTAAACTGGTAAGAGCTAGTCATGAGAACAGAATGGAGCTGCATTTAAAAGGTAAAAACTGAGCTACCATATGATGTGGCTCATCCCCTAACGGGCCTATACCCTAAGAAGTCCAGAATCGAAAAGGCAAAGACAGGGAAACATGGACTGCAGCAATATTTACAATAGCCAAGACATGCAAGCAAACAAAATGTCCATCAACAGATGAATGGACAAAGAAGAAGTGGTATACGTACCGAATGGAATGGTAGCCTCGGGAAAAAAATGAACAATGCCGTTTTCAGGACTACAGATGAGCCTAGAAATAATCATATTAGGTTAAGTAAGTCAAAAGGGAATGACAAATATCCTATGTTATCATTTATACACGTTATCCTAAGATTGCTACTAATGAACATATTTCCACAGAAAAAGACACTCACAGACTTATAAAACAAACTAATGGTTAACCAAAATGAAAGGTGGGAGGATGGATAAATTAGGATTATGGGGCTAACATACATATACTAATGTATGTGAAATATATATAATCATATAACATATAAACTATATGAATTATATAATCACCAATACATATAAAATATAGAATGACAAAACACCTACCAAATAGCAAGGGAGGTCTACTCAATATTCTGTAATAACATACATGGTAACAGGATCCGAAGATGAACAGACATATGTATGAATCATTGAGCGATTCTGTACAGCCAGACAATCACAACACTCTAATCAAATTTACTCCGATAAGAAACAGAAATTAACTTTAAAAAACAAACCTAAGTAAGGAGACATAAATTTCTGGGGACTCGTCTCAGGACATTCCACTCTAATTTACAACCTCGGAACACTACCTCCAGGAAGACTCTGTTGCCCTAGTAACAAGAGTTGAGAACGTAATAATGCTGCCGCCTTGTGGCTGTTTCCCACAACAGCAGCTTTAAATCCAGTGCTAATGGTTGCTTAAGAGCCACAAGGACTGCAGGGCGGTAAATAACACCTGCCCTCAAAAAATGCCCTGGGGTAGGGAATAGGCAAGAAAATTCAACACATGACAAATTTTTCAAGAAGTCAATGTGAAGAGGGAAGTTGTACTCACACTTTTAAAAAAAAAGGTAAAGAAAAAAACAAGACATGCCTAAAGCTCAGTATAAGGAATTAGTAGCCACATGCAACTCCAACCTCCAAAAAGGTTTCAGCTCACACCAGTCAAATGACATTCAGCAACAAGTCTACAAACTGTAAACGCTGAAGGGATTTTAGACAACTCTGTACCTTCTAGCTGCTGCTGGGATGTAAAGTGGTAACAGCACTAAAGAACACTGAATGGAGCTGCTTTAACAGGGAACAACTGAGCTACCATATGATGCGGCAGGGCACCTTCTGGGCCTATAGTCTAAGACCACCAGAATCGGAAAGACAGAGGCAGGCAAATGTGTAATGCAGCAATATTGAAATAGCCAAGACATGGAAGCAAAAAAAAGGTCCATAAACACATGAATGGACAAAGAAGAAGTGGTATATGGACAGAATGGAATATTACTCACGAAAAAAAATAAAAGAATGGCACAGGCAGCACCACACATGAGCCTAGAGATAATCACACAACGTGAAGTAAGTCAGAATGCGAAGGACAAATATCCTAGGATATCACTTATGTTATCTGAAAATTCGTAAAAATGAACATATTTCCCCAGAGAAAGACAATCTCAGATTGAGAAGACAAACTTATGGTTAAGCCAAAGAAAAGGTGTGAGGAATGGATAAATTAGGATATTGGGGTTAACAAACATATACTAATACATATAAAATATATCATCCCCAAAGACCTACGGAATACCAAGAGTGGTCACTCAACACTCTGTAATAACCTACATGGAAAAGGACCCAAAGATCAATAGATATATGTATATGTGTAAATGAACAAGATTCTGTACACCTACAACCAAAGACATTTTTCAATCAAACTTGCTCTGATCAAAACGACAACTTAAAGACACAAACAAGAATTAAGGAGGCTAAAACTTATGAGGGTTTGTCGTGGCACATTCCACTCTAATCTGCAACCTAAAAGCACAACTTGCTGCAAGGTTCCTTTTCCCTAGCAAGCAGAGTTGGCAACGTAGAAATGCTGCCACCCTAAGGCCATTTCCTCAAACAGCAGCTTTAAATCTACTGCTAATGATCACTAATATTCACAAGGACTGCAGGGCTGTAAATGACTCATGCCCTCAAAAATGTCCTGGGGTAGGGAATGGCCAAGAAACTTCACAACACAGAAAACTTTTCAAGAAAACAGTTTGAAGAGGTTAAGTGTTATTCACTCTGTGATTTAAAAAACAGAAGAACATGGATAAAAGCTCAATACCAGGAATTATTGGTTGGATGCAAATGCAAACTACAAACAGTTTTCGCCACCCAAAATTCAAAATGCCATCCGTAAAAAGTCTACAAACAATGAATGCTGACGGGTTAGTGGAGAAAGGCATACCCAATATGCTGTTGGTTGGATGTAAACTGGTAAGAGCTAGTCATGAGAACAGAATGGAGCTGCATTTAAAAGGTAAAAACTGAGCTACCATATGATGCGGCATATCCCCTAATGGGCCTATACCCTCAGGAGACCAGAATAGGAAAGGCACAGACAGGCAAACATGCACTGCAGCAATATTTACAATAGCCAAGACATGCAAGCAAACAAAATGTCCATCAACAGATAAATGGACAAAGAAGAAGTGGTATACGTCCCGAATGGAATGGTTGCCTCGGGAAAAAAATGAACAATACCGTTTTTAGGACTACAGATGAGCCTAGAAATAATCATATTAGGTTAAGTAAGTCAAAAGGGAATGACAAATATCCTATGATATCATTTATACATGTTATCCTAAGATTGCTACCAATGAACATATTTCCACCGAAAAAGACACTCACAGACTTATAAAACAAACTAACGGTTAACCAAAATGAAAGGTGGGAGGATGGATAAATTAGGATATTGGGGTTAACAAACATATACTAATACATATAAAATATATCATCCCCAAAGACCTACGGAATACCAAGAGTGGTCACTCAACACTCTGTAATAACCTACATGGAAAAGGACCCAAAGATCAATAGATATATGTATATGTGTAAATGAACAAGATTCTGTACACCTACAACCAAAGACATTTTTCAATCAAACTTGCTCTGATCAAAACTACAACTTAAAGACACAAACAAGAATTAAGGAGGCTAAAACTTATGGGGGTTTGTCGTGGCACATACCACTCTAATCTGCAACCTAAAAGCACAACTTGCTTCAAGGTTCCTTTTCCCTAGCAAGCAGAGTTGGCAACGTAGAAATGCTGCCACCCTAAGGCCATTTCCTCAAACAGCAGCTTTAAATCTACTGCTAATGATCACTAATATTCACAAGGACCGCAGGGCTGTAAATGACTCATGCCCTCAAAAATGTCCTGGGGTAGGGAATGGCCAAGAAACTTCACAACACAGAAAACTTTTCAAGAAAACAGTTTGAAGAGGTTAAGTGTTATTCACTCTGTGATTTAAAAAACAGAAGAACATGGATAAAAGCTCAATACCAGGAATTATTGGTTGGATGCAAATGCAAACTACAAACAGTTTTCGCCACCCAATATTCAAAATGCCATCCGTAAAAAGTCTACAAACAATGAATGCTGACGGGTTAGTGGAGAAAGGCATACCCAATATGCTGTTGGTTGGATGTAAACTGGTAAGAGCTAGTCATGAGAACAGAATGGAGCTGCATTTAAAAGGTAAAAACTGAGCTACCATATGATGCGGCATATCCCCTAATGGGCCTATACCCTCAGGAGACCAGAATAGGAAAGGCACAGACAGGCAAACATGCACTGCAGCAATATTTACAATAGCCAAGACATGCAAGCAAACAAAATGTCCATCAACAGATGAATGGACAAAGAAGAAGTGGTATACGTACCGAATGGAATGGTAGCCTCGGGAAAAAAATGAACAATGCCGTTTTCAGGACTACAGATGAGCCTAGAAATAATCATATTAGGTTAAGTAAGTCAAAAGGGAATGACAAATATCCTATGTTATCATTTATACACGTTATCCTAAGATTGCTACTAATGAACATATTTCCACAGAAAAAGACACTCACAGACTTATAAAACAAACTAATGGTTAACCAAAATGAAAGGTGGGAGGATGGATAAATTAGGATTATGGGGCTAACATACATATACTCATGTATGTGAAATATATATAATCATATAACATATAAACTATATGAATTATATAATCACCAATACATATAAAATATAGAATGACAAAACACCTACCAAATAGCAAGGGAGGTCTACTCAATATTCTGTAATAACATACATGGTAACAGGATCCGAAGATGAACAGACATATGTATGAATCATTGAGCGATTCTGTACAGCCAGACAATCACAACACTCTAATCAAATTTACTCCGATAAGAAACAGAAATTAACTTTAAAAAACAAACCTAAGTAAGGAGACATAAATTTCTGGGGACTCGTCTCAGGACATTCCACTCTAATTTACAACCTCGGAACACTACCTCCAGGAAGACTCTGTTGCCCTAGTAACAAGAGTTGAGAACGTAATAATGCTGCCGCCTTGTGGCTGTTTCCCACAACAGCAGCTTTAAATCCAGTGCTAATGGTTGCTTAAGAGCCACAAGGACTGCAGGGCGGTAAATAACACCTGCCCTCAAAAAATGCCCTGGGGTAGGGAATAGGCAAGAAAATTCAACACATGACAAATTTTTCAAGAAGTCAATGTGAAGAGGGAAGTTGTACTCACACTTTTACAAAAAAAGGTAAAGAAAAAAACAAGACATGCCTAAAGCTCAGTATAAGGAATTAGTAACCACATGCAACTCCAACCTCCAAAAAGGTTTCAGCTCACACCAGTCAAATGACCATCAGCAAAAAGTCTACAAACTATAAATGCTGAAGGGATTTTAGACAACTGTGTACATTCTAGCTGCTGCTGGGATGTAAAGTGGTAACACCACTAACGAATACTGAATGGAGCTGCTTTAACAGGGAAAAACTGAGCTACCATATGATGCGGCAGGGCACCTTCTGGGCCTATAATCTAAGACCACCAGAATCGGAAAGAGAGAGGCAGGCAAATGTGCACTGCAGCAATATTGAAATAGCCAAGACATGGAAGCAAAACAAAGGTCCATAAACACATGAATGGACAATGAAGAAGTGGTATATGGACAGAATGGAATATTACTCACGAAAAATAATAAAAGAATGGCACAGGCAGCACCACACATGAGCCTAGAGATAATCACACAACGTGAAGTAAGTCAGAATGCGAAGGACAAATATCCTAGGATATCACTTATGTTATCTGAAAATTCGTAAAAATGAACATATTTCCCCAGAGAAAGACAATCTCAGATTGAGAAGACAAACTTATGGTTAAGCCAAAGAAAAGGTGTGAGGAATGGATAAATTAGGATATTGGGGTTAACAAACATATACTAATACATATAAAATATATCATCCCCAAAGACCTACGGAATACCAAGAGTGGTCACTCAACACTCTGTAATAACCTACATGGAAAAGGACCCAAAGATCAATAGATATATGTGTATGTGTAAATGAACAAGATTCTGTACACCTACAACCAAAGACATTTTTCAATCAAACTTGCTCTGATCAAAACTACAACTTAAAGACCCAAACAAGAATTAAGGAGGCTAAGACTTATGGGGGTTTGTCGTGGCACATTCCACTCTAATCTGCAACCTAAAAGCACAACTTGCTGCAAGGTTCCTTTTCCCTAGCAAGCAGAGTTGGCAACGTAGAAATGCTGCCACCCTAAGGCCATTACCTCAAACAGCAGCTTTAAATCTACTGCTAATGGTCACTAATATTCACAAGGACTGCAGGGCTGTAAATGACTCATGCCCTCAAAAATGTCCTGGGGTAGGGAATGGCCAAGAAAGTTCACAACACGGAAAAATTTTCAAGAAAACAGTTTGAAGAGGTAAGTGTTACTCACTCTGTAATTTAAAAAACAGAAGAACTTGGATAAAAGCTCAATATCAGGAATTATTGCTTGGATGCAAATCCAAATTACAACCATATTTCGCCACCCAATATTCAAAATGCCATCCGTAAAAAGTCTACAAACAATGAATGCTGACGGGTTAGTGGAGAAAGGCATACCCAATATGCTGTTGGTTGGATGTAAACTGGTAAGAGCTAGTCATGAGAACAGAATGGAGCTGCATTTAAAAGGTAAAAACTGAGCTACCATATGATGTGGCTCATCCCCTAACGGGCCTATACCCTAAGAAGTCCAGAATCGAAAAGGCAAAGACAGGGAAACATGGACTGCAGCAATATTTACAATAGCCAAGACATGCAAGCAAACAAAATGTCCATCAACAGATGAATGGACAAAGAAGAAGTGGTATACGTACCGAATGGAATGGTAGCCTCGGGAAAAAAATGAACAATGCCGTTTTCAGGACTACAGATGAGCCTAGAAATAATCATATTAGGTTAAGTAAGTCAAAAGGGAATGACAAATATCCTATGTTATCATTTATACACGTTATCCTAAGATTGCTACTAATGAACATATTTCCACAGAAAAAGACACTCACAGACTTATAAAACAAACTAATGGTTAACCAAAATGAAAGGTGGGAGGATGGATAAATTAGGATTATGGGGCTAACATACATATACTAATGTATGTGAAATATATATAATCATATAACATATAAACTATATGAATTATATAATCACCAATACATATAAAATATAGAATGACAAAACACCTACCAAATAGCAAGGGAGGTCTACTCAATATTCTGTAATAACATACATGGTAACAGGATCCGAAGATGAACAGACATATGTATGAATCATTGAGCGATTCTGTACAGCCAGACAATCACAACACTCTAATCAAATTTACTCCGATAAGAAACAGAAATTAACTTTAAAAAACAAACCTAAGTAAGGAGACATAAATTTCTGGGGACTCGTCTCAGGACATTCCACTCTAATTTACAACCTCGGAACACTACCTCCAGGAAGACTCTGTTGCCCTAGTAACAAGAGTTGAGAACGTAATAATGCTGCCGCCTTGTGGCTGTTTCCCACAACAGCAGCTTTAAATCCAGTGCTAATGGTTGCTTAAGAGCCACAAGGACTGCAGGGCGGTAAATAACACCTGCCCTCAAAAAATGCCCTGGGGTAGGGAATAGGCAAGAAAATTCAACACATGACAAATTTTTCAAGAAGTCAATGTGAAGAGGGAAGTTGTACTCACACTTTTAAAAAAAAAGGTAAAGAAAAAAACAAGACATGCCTAAAGCTCAGTATAAGGAATTAGTAGCCACATGCAACTCCAACCTCCAAAAAGGTTTCAGCTCACACCAGTCAAATGACATTCAGCAAAAAGTCTACAAACTGTAAACGCTGAAGGGATTTTAGACAACTCTGTACCTTCTAGCTGCTGCTGGGATGTAAAGTGGTAACAGCACTAAAGAACACTGAATGGAGCTGCTTTAACAGGGAACAACTGAGCTACCATATGATGCGGCAGGGCACCTTCTGGGCCTATAGTCTAAGACCACCAGAATCGGAAAGACAGAGGCAGGCAAATGTGTAATGCAGCAATATTGAAATAGCCAAGACATGGAAGCAAAAAAAAGGTCCATAAACACATGAATGGACAAAGAAGAAGTGGTATATGGACAGAATGGAATATTACTCACGAAAAAAAATAAAAGAATGGCACAGGCAGCACCACACATGAGCCTAGAGATAATCACACAACGTGAAGTAAGTCAGAATGCGAAGGACAAATATCCTAGGATATCACTTATGTTATCTGAAAATTCGTAAAAATGAACATATTTCCCCAGAGAAAGACAATCTCAGATTGAGAAGACAAACTTATGGTTAAGCCAAAGAAAAGGTGTGAGGAATGGATAAATTAGGATATTGGGGTTAACAAACATATACTAATACATATAAAATATATCATCCCCAAAGACCTACGGAATACCAAGAGTGGTCACTCAACACTCTGTAATAACCTACATGGAAAAGGACCCAAAGATCAATAGATATATGTATATGTGTAAATGAACAAGATTCTGTACACCTACAACCAAAGACATTTTTCAATCAAACTTGCTCTGATCAAAACGACAACTTAAAGACACAAACAAGAATTAAGGAGGCTAAAACTTATGAGGGTTTGTCGTGGCACATTCCACTCTAATCTGCAACCTAAAAGCACAACTTGCTGCAAGGTTCCTTTTCCCTAGCAAGCAGAGTTGGCAACGTAGAAATGCTGCCACCCTAAGGCCATTTCCTCAAACAGCAGCTTTAAATCTACTGCTAATGATCACTAATATTCACAAGGACTGCAGGGCTGTAAATGACTCATGCCCTCAAAAATGTCCTGGGGTAGGGAATGGCCAAGAAACTTCACAACACAGAAAACTTTTCAAGAAAACAGTTTGAAGAGGTTAAGTGTTATTCACTCTGTGATTTAAAAAACAGAAGAACATGGATAAAAGCTCAATACCAGGAATTATTGGTTGGATGCAAATGCAAACTACAAACAGTTTTCGCCACCCAAAATTCAAAATGCCATCCGTAAAAAGTCTACAAACAATGAATGCTGACGGGTTAGTGGAGAAAGGCATACCCAATATGCTGTTGGTTGGATGTAAACTGGTAAGAGCTAGTCATGAGAACAGAATGGAGCTGCATTTAAAAGGTAAAAACTGAGCTACCATATGATGCGGCATATCCCCTAATGGGCCTATACCCTCAGGAGACCAGAATAGGAAAGGCACAGACAGGCAAACATGCACTGCAGCAATATTTACAATAGCCAAGACATGCAAGCAAACAAAATGTCCATCAACAGATAAATGGACAAAGAAGAAGTGGTATACGTCCCGAATGGAATGGTTGCCTCGGGAAAAAAATGAACAATGCCGTTTTTAGGACTACAGATGAGCCTAGAAATAATCATATTAGGTTAAGTAAGTCAAAAGGGAATGACAAATATCCTATGATATCATTTATACATGTTATCCTAAGATTGCTACCAATGAACATATTTCCACCGAAAAAGACACTCACAGACTTATAAAACAAACTAACGGTTAACCAAAATGAAAGGTGGGAGGATGGATAAATTAGGATATTGGGGTTAACAAACATATACTAATACATATAAAATATATCATCCCCAAAGACCTACGGAATACCAAGAGTGGTCACTCAACACTCTGTAATAACCTACATGGAAAAGGACCCAAAGATCAATAGATATATGTATATGTGTAAATGAACAAGATTCTGTACACCTACAACCAAAGACATTTTTCAATCAAACTTGCTCTGATCAAAACTACAACTTAAAGACACAAACAAGAATTAAGGAGGCTAAAACTTATGGGGGTTTGTCGTGGCACATACCACTCTAATCTGCAACCTAAAAGCACAACTTGCTTCAAGGTTCCTTTTCCCTAGCAAGCAGAGTTGGCAACGTAGAAATGCTGCCACCCTAAGGCCATTTCCTCAAACAGCAGCTTTAAATCTACTGCTAATGATCACTAATATTCACAAGGACCGCAGGGCTGTAAATGACTCATGCCCTCAAAAATGTCCTGGGGTAGGGAATGGCCAAGAAACTTCACAACACAGAAAACTTTTCAAGAAAACAGTTTGAAGAGGTTAAGTGTTATTCACTCTGTGATTTAAAAAACAGAAGAACATGGATAAAAGCTCAATACCAGGAATTATTGGTTGGATGCAAATGCAAACTACAAACAGTTTTCGCCACCCAATATTCAAAATGCCATCCGTAAAAAGTCTACAAACAATGAATGCTGACGGGTTAGTGGAGAAAGGCATACCCAATATGCTGTTGGTTGGATGTAAACTGGTAAGAGCTAGTCATGAGAAAAGAATGGAGCTGCATTTAAAAGGTAAAAACTGAGCTACCATATGATGTGGCTCATCCCCTAACGGGCCTATACCCTAAGAAGTCCAGAATCGAAAAGGCAAAGACAGGGAAACATGGACTGCAGCAATATTTACAATAGCCAAGACATGCAAGCAAACAAAATGTCCATCAACAGATGAATGGACAAAGAAGAAGTGGTATACGTACCGAATGGAATGGTAGCCTCGGGAAAAAAATGAACAATGCCGTTTTCAGGACTACAGATGAGCCTAGAAATAATCATATTAGGTTAAGTAAGTCAAAAGGGAATGACAAATATCCTATGTTATCATTTATACACGTTATCCTAAGATTGCTACTAATGAACATATTTCCACAGAAAAAGACACTCACAGACTTATAAAACAAACTAATGGTTAACCAAAATGAAAGGTGGGAGGATGGATAAATTAGGATTATGGGGCTAACATACATATACTAATGTATGTGAAATATATATAATCATATAACATATAAACTATATGAATTATATAATCACCAATACATATAAAATATAGAATGACAAAACACCTACCAAATAGCAAGGGAGGTCTACTCAATATTCTGTAATAACATACATGGTAACAGGATCCGAAGATGAACAGACATATGTATGAATCATTGAGCGATTCTGTACAGCCAGACAATCACAACACTCTAATCAAATTTACTCCGATAAGAAACAGAAATTAACTTTAAAAAACAAACCTAAGTAAGGAGACATAAATTTCTGGGGACTCGTCTCAGGACATTCCACTCTAATTTACAACCTCGGAACACTACCTCCAGGAAGACTCTGTTGCCCTAGTAACAAGAGTTGAGAACGTAATAATGCTGCCGCCTTGTGGCTGTTTCCCACAACAGCAGCTTTAAATCCAGTGCTAATGGTTGCTTAAGAGCCACAAGGACTGCAGGGCGGTAAATAACACCTGCCCTCAAAAAATGCCCTGGGGTAGGGAATAGGCAAGAAAATTCAACACATGACAAATTTTTCAAGAAGTCAATGTGAAGAGGGAAGTTGTACTCACACTTTTAAAAAAAAAGGTAAAGAAAAAAACAAGACATGCCTAAAGCTCAGTATAAGGAATTAGTAGCCACATGCAACTCCAACCTCCAAAAAGGTTTCAGCTCACACCAGTCAAATGACATTCAGCAACAAGTCTACAAACTGTAAACGCTGAAGGGATTTTAGACAACTCTGTACCTTCTAGCTGCTGCTGGGATGTAAAGTGGTAACAGCACTAAAGAACACTGAATGGAGCTGCTTTAACAGGGAACAACTGAGCTACCATATGATGCGGCAGGGCACCTTCTGGGCCTATAGTCTAAGACCACCAGAATCGGAAAGACAGAGGCAGGCAAATGTGTAATGCAGCAATATTGAAATAGCCAAGACATGGAAGCAAAAAAAAGGTCCATAAACACATGAATGGACAAAGAAGAAGTGGTATATGGACAGAATGGAATATTACTCACGAAAAAAAATAAAAGAATGGCACAGGCAGCACCACACATGAGCCTAGAGATAATCACACAACGTGAAGTAAGTCAGAATGCGAAGGACAAATATCCTAGGATATCACTTATGTTATCTGAAAATTCGTAAAAATGAACATATTTCCCCAGAGAAAGACAATCTCAGATTGAGAAGACAAACTTATGGTTAAGCCAAAGAAAAGGTGTGAGGAATGGATAAATTAGGATATTGGGGTTAACAAACATATACTAATACATATAAAATATATCATCCCCAAAGACCTACGGAATACCAAGAGTGGTCACTCAACACTCTGTAATAACCTACATGGAAAAGGACCCAAAGATCAATAGATATATGTATATGTGTAAATGAACAAGATTCTGTACACCTACAACCAAAGACATTTTTCAATCAAACTTGCTCTGATCAAAACGACAACTTAAAGACACAAACAAGAATTAAGGAGGCTAAAACTTATGAGGGTTTGTCGTGGCACATTCCACTCTAATCTGCAACCTAAAAGCACAACTTGCTGCAAGGTTCCTTTTCCCTAGCAAGCAGAGTTGGCAACGTAGAAATGCTGCCACCCTAAGGCCATTTCCTCAAACAGCAGCTTTAAATCTACTGCTAATGATCACTAATATTCACAAGGACTGCAGGGCTGTAAATGACTCATGCCCTCAAAAATGTCCTGGGGTAGGGAATGGCCAAGAAACTTCACAACACAGAAAACTTTTCAAGAAAACAGTTTGAAGAGGTTAAGTGTTATTCACTCTGTGATTTAAAAAACAGAAGAACATGGATAAAAGCTCAATACCAGGAATTATTGGTTGGATGCAAATGCAAACTACAAACAGTTTTCGCCACCCAAAATTCAAAATGCCATCCGTAAAAAGTCTACAAACAATGAATGCTGACGGGTTAGTGGAGAAAGGCATACCCAATATGCTGTTGGTTGGATGTAAACTGGTAAGAGCTAGTCATGAGAACAGAATGGAGCTGCATTTAAAAGGTAAAAACTGAGCTACCATATGATGCGGCATATCCCCTAATGGGCCTATACCCTCAGGAGACCAGAATAGGAAAGGCACAGACAGGCAAACATGCACTGCAGCAATATTTACAATAGCCAAGACATGCAAGCAAACAAAATGTCCATCAACAGATAAATGGACAAAGAAGAAGTGGTATACGTCCCGAATGGAATGGTTGCCTCGGGAAAAAAATGAACAATGCCGTTTTTAGGATTACAGATGAGCCTAGAAATAATCATATTAGGTTAAGTAAGTCAAAAGGGAATGACAAATATCCTATGATATCATTTATACATGTTATCCTAAGATTGCTACCAATGAACATATTTCCACCGAAAAAGACACTCACAGACTTATAAAACAAACTAACGGTTAACCAAAATGAAAGGTGGGAGGATGGATAAATTAGGATATTGGGGTTAACAAACATATACTAATACATATAAAATATATCATCCCCAAAGACCTACGGAATACCAAGAGTGGTCACTCAACACTCTGTAATAACCTACATGGAAAAGGACCCAAAGATCAATAGATATATGTATATGTGTAAATGAACAAGATTCTGTACACCTACAACCAAAGACATTTTTCAATCAAACTTGCTCTGATCAAAACTACAACTTAAAGACACAAACAAGAATTAAGGAGGCTAAAACTTATGGGGGTTTGTCGTGGCACATTCCACCCTAATCCGCAACCTAAAAGCACAACTTGATGCAAGGTTGTGTTTCCCTAGCAAGCAGACTTGGCAACGTAGAAATGCTGCCACCCTAAGGCCATTTCCTCAAACAGCAGCTTTAAATCTACTGCTAATGATCACTAATATTCACAAGGACTGCAGGGCTGTAAATGACTCATGCCCTCAAAAATGTCCTGGGGTAGGGAATGGCCAAGAAACTTCACAACACAGAAAACTTTTCAAGAAAACAGTTTGAAGAGGTTAAGTGTTATTCACTCTGTGATTTAAAAAACAGAAGAACATGGATAAAAGCTCAATACCAGGAATTATTGGTTGGATGCAAATGCAAACTACAAACAGTTTTCGCCACCCAAAATTCAAAATGCCATCCGTAAAAAGTCTACAAACAATGAATGCTGACGGGTTAGTGGAGAAAGGCATACCCAATATGCTGTTGGTTGGATGTAAACTGGTAAGAGCTAGTCATGAGAACAGAATGGAGCTGCATTTAAAAGGTAAAAACTGAGCTACCATATGATGCGGCATATCCCCTAATGGGCCTATACCCTCAGGACACCAGAATAGGAAAGGCACAGACAGGCAAACATGCACTGCAGCAATATTTACAATAGCCAAGACATGCAAGCAAACAAAATGTCCATCAACAGATAAATGGACAAAGAAGAAGTGGTATACGTCCCGAATGGAATGGTTGCCTCGGGAAAAAAATGAACAATGCCGTTTTTAGGACTACAGATGAGCCTAGAAATAATCATATTAGGTTAAGTAAGTCAAAAGGGAATGACAAATATCCTATGATATCATTTATACATGTTATCCTAAGATTGCTACCAATGAACATATTTCCACCGAAAAAGACACTCACAGACTTATAAAACAAACTAACGGTTAACCAAAATGAAAGGTGGGAGGATGGATAAATTAGGATATTGGGGTTAACAAACATATACTAATACATATAAAATATATCATCCCCAAAGACCTACGGAATACCAAGAGTGGTCACTCAACACTCTGTAATAACCTACATGGAAAAGGACCCAAAGATCAATAGATATATGTATATGTGTAAATGAACAAGATTCTGTACACCTACAACCAAAGACATTTTTCAATCAAACTTGCTCTGATCAAAACTACAACTTAAAGACACAAACAAGAATTAAGGAGGCTAAAACTTATGAGGGTTTGTCGTGGCACATTCCACTCTAATCTGCAACCTAAAAGCACAACTTGCTGCAAGGTTCCTTTTCCCTAGCAAGCAGAGTTGGCAACGTAGAAATGCTGCCACCCTAAGGCCATTACCTCAAACAGCAGCTTTAAATCTACTGCTAATGGTCACTAATATTCACAAGGACCGCAGGGCTGTAAATGACTCATGCCCTCAAAAATGTCCTGGGGTAGGGAATGGCCAAGAAAGTTCACAACACAGAAAACTTTTCAAGAAAACAGTTTGAAGAGGTTAAGTGTTATTCACTCTGTGATTTAAAAAACAGAAGAACATGGATAAAAGCTCAGTACCAGGAATTATTGGTTGGATGCAAATGCAAACTACAAACAGTTTTCGCCACCCAATATTCAAAATGCCATCCGTAAAAAGTCTACAAACAATGAATGCTGACGGGTTAGTGGAGAAAGGCATACCCAATATGCTGTTGGTTGGATGTAAACTGGTAAGAGCTAGTCATGAGAACAGAATGGAGCTGCATTTAAAAGGTAAAAACTGAGCTACCATATGATGCGGCATATCCCCTAATGGGCCTATACCCTCAGGAGACCAGAATAGGAAAGGCACAGACAGGCAAACATGCACTGCAGCAATATTTACAATAGCCAAGACATGCAAGCAAACAAAATGTCCATCAACAGATGAATGGACAAAGAAGAAGTGGTATACGTACCGAATGGAATGGTAGCCTCGGGAAAAAAATGAACAATGCCGTTTTCAGGACTACAGATGAGCCTAGAAATAATCATATTAGGTTAAGTAAGTCAAAAGGGAATGACAAATATCCTATGTTATCATTTATACACGTTATCCTAAGATTGCTACTAATGAACATATTTCCACAGAAAAAGACACTCACAGACTTATAAAACAAACTAATGGTTAACCAAAATGAAAGGTGGGAGGATGGATAAATTAGGATTATGGGGCTAACATACATATACTAATGTATGTGAAATATATATAATCATATAACATATAAACTATATGAATTATATAATCACCAATACATATAAAATATAGAATGACAAAACACCTACCAAATAGCAAGGGAGGTCTACTCAATATTCTGTAATAACATACATGGTAACAGGATCCGAAGATGAACAGACATATGTATGAATCATTGAGCGATTCTGTACAGCCAGACAATCACAACACTCTAATCAAATTTACTCCGATAAGAAACAGAAATTAACTTTAAAAAACAAACCTAAGTAAGGAGACATAAATTTCTGGGGACTCGTCTCAGGACATTCCACTCTAATTTACAACCTCGGAACACTACCTCCAGGAAGACTCTGTTGCCCTAGTAACAAGAGTTGAGAACGTAATAATGCTGCCGCCTTGTGGCTGTTTCCCACAACAGCAGCTTTAAATCCAGTGCTAATGGTTGCTTAAGAGCCACAAGGACTGCAGGGCGGTAAATAACACCTGCCCTCAAAAAATGCCCTGGGGTAGGGAATAGGCAAGAAAATTCAACACATGACAAATTTTTCAAGAAGTCAATGTGAAGAGGGAAGTTGTACTCACACTTTTAAAAAAAAAGGTAAAGAAAAAAACAAGACATGCCTAAAGCTCAGTATAAGGAATTAGTAGCCACATGCAACTCCAACCTCCAAAAAGGTTTCAGCTCACACCAGTCAAATGACATTCAGCAACAAGTCTACAAACTGTAAACGCTGAAGGGATTTTAGACAACTCTGTACCTTCTAGCTGCTGCTGGGATGTAAAGTGGTAACAGCACTAAAGAACACTGAATGGAGCTGCTTTAACAGGGAACAACTGAGCTACCATATGATGCGGCAGGGCACCTTCTGGGCCTATAGTCTAAGACCACCAGAATCGGAAAGACAGAGGCAGGCAAATGTGTAATGCAGCAATATTGAAATAGCCAAGACATGGAAGCAAAAAAAAGGTCCATAAACACATGAATGGACAAAGAAGAAGTGGTATATGGACAGAATGGAATATTACTCACGAAAAAAAATAAAAGAATGGCACAGGCAGCACCACACATGAGCCTAGAGATAATCACACAACGTGAAGTAAGTCAGAATGCGAAGGACAAATATCCTAGGATATCACTTATGTTATCTGAAAATTCGTAAAAATGAACATATTTCCCCAGAGAAAGACAATCTCAGATTGAGAAGACAAACTTATGGTTAAGCCAAAGAAAAGGTGTGAGGAATGGATAAATTAGGATATTGGGGTTAACAAACATATACTAATACATATAAAATATATCATCCCCAAAGACCTACGGAATACCAAGAGTGGTCACTCAACACTCTGTAATAACCTACATGGAAAAGGACCCAAAGATCAATAGATATATGTATATGTGTAAATGAACAAGATTCTGTACACCTACAACCAAAGACATTTTTCAATCAAACTTGCTCTGATCAAAACGACAACTTAAAGACACAAACAAGAATTAAGGAGGCTAAAACTTATGAGGGTTTGTCGTGGCACATTCCACTCTAATCTGCAACCTAAAAGCACAACTTGCTGCAAGGTTCCTTTTCCCTAGCAAGCAGAGTTGGCAACGTAGAAATGCTGCCACCCTAAGGCCATTTCCTCAAACAGCAGCTTTAAATCTACTGCTAATGATCACTAATATTCACAAGGACTGCAGGGCTGTAAATGACTCATGCCCTCAAAAATGTCCTGGGGTAGGGAATGGCCAAGAAACTTCACAACACAGAAAACTTTTCAAGAAAACAGTTTGAAGAGGTTAAGTGTTATTCACTCTGTGATTTAAAAAACAGAAGAACATGGATAAAAGCTCAATACCAGGAATTATTGGTTGGATGCAAATGCAAACTACAAACAGTTTTCGCCACCCAAAATTCAAAATGCCATCCGTAAAAAGTCTACAAACAATGAATGCTGACGGGTTAGTGGAGAAAGGCATACCCAATATGCTGTTGGTTGGATGTAAACTGGTAAGAGCTAGTCATGAGAACAGAATGGAGCTGCATTTAAAAGGTAAAAACTGAGCTACCATATGATGCGGCATATCCCCTAATGGGCCTATACCCTCAGGAGACCAGAATAGGAAAGGCACAGACAGGCAAACATGCACTGCAGCAATATTTACAATAGCCAAGACATGCAAGCAAACAAAATGTCCATCAACAGATAAATGGACAAAGAAGAAGTGGTATACGTCCCGAATGGAATGGTTGCCTCGGGAAAAAAATGAACAATGCCGTTTTTAGGACTACAGATGAGCCTAGAAATAATCATATTAGGTTAAGTAAGTCAAAAGGGAATGACAAATATCCTATGATATCATTTATACATGTTATCCTAAGATTGCTACCAATGAACATATTTCCACCGAAAAAGACACTCACAGACTTATAAAACAAACTAACGGTTAACCAAAATGAAAGGTGGGAGGATGGATAAATTAGGATATTGGGGTTAACAAACATATACTAATACATATAAAATATATCATCCCCAAAGACCTACGGAATACCAAGAGTGGTCACTCAACACTCTGTAATAACCTACATGGAAAAGGACCCAAAGATCAATAGATATATGTATATGTGTAAATGAACAAGATTCTGTACACCTACAACCAAAGACATTTTTCAATCAAACTTGCTCTGATCAAAACTACAACTTAAAGACACAAACAAGAATTAAGGAGGCTAAAACTTATGGGGGTTTGTCGTGGCACATACCACTCTAATCTGCAACCTAAAAGCACAACTTGCTTCAAGGTTCCTTTTCCCTAGCAAGCAGAGTTGGCAACGTAGAAATGCTGCCACCCTAAGGCCATTTCCTCAAACAGCAGCTTTAAATCTACTGCTAATGATCACTAATATTCACAAGGACTGCAGGGCTGTAAATGACTCATGCCCTCAAAAATGTCCTGGGGTAGGGAATGGCCAAGAAACTTCACAACACAGAAAACTTTTCAAGAAAACAGTTTGAAGAGGTTAAGTGTTATTCACTCTGTGATTTAAAAAACAGAAGAACATGGATAAAAGCTCAATACCAGGAATTATTGGTTGGATGCAAATGCAAACTACAAACAGTTTTCGCCACCCAATATTCAAAATGCCATCCGTAAAAAGTCTACAAACAATGAATGCTGACGGGTTAGTGGAGAAAGGCATACCCAATATGCTGTTGGTTGGATGTAAACTGGTAAGAGCTAGTCATGAGAACAGAATGGAGCTGCATTTAAAAGGTAAAAACTGAGCTACCATATGATGCGGCATATCCCCTAATGGGCCTATACCCTCAGGAGACCAGAATAGGAAAGGCACAGACAGGCAAACATGCACTGCAGCAATATTTACAATAGCCAAGACATGCAAGCAAACAAAATGTCCATCAACAGATGAATGGACAAAGAAGAAGTGGTATACGTACCGAATGGAATGGTAGCCTCGGGAAAAAAATGAACAATGCCGTTTTCAGGACTACAGATGAGCCTAGAAATAATCATATTAGGTTAAGTAAGTCAAAAGGGAATGACAAATATCCTATGTTATCATTTATACACGTTATCCTAAGATTGCTACTAATGAACATATTTCCACAGAAAAAGACACTCACAGACTTATAAAACAAACTAATGGTTAACCAAAATGAAAGGTGGGAGGATGGATAAATTAGGATTATGGGGCTAACATACATATACTCATGTATGTGAAATATATATAATCATATAACATATAAACTATATGAATTATATAATCACCAATACATATAAAATATAGAATGACAAAACACCTACCAAATAGCAAGGGAGGTCTACTCAATATTCTGTAATAACATACATGGTAACAGGATCCGAAGATGAACAGACATATGTATGAATCATTGAGCGATTCTGTACAGCCAGACAATCACAACACTCTAATCAAATTTACTCCGATAAGAAACAGAAATTAACTTTAAAAAACAAACCTAAGTAAGGAGACATAAATTTCTGGGGACTCGTCTCAGGACATTCCACTCTAATTTACAACCTCGGAACACTACCTCCAGGAAGACTCTGTTGCCCTAGTAACAAGAGTTGAGAACGTAATAATGCTGCCGCCTTGTGGCTGTTTCCCACAACAGCAGCTTTAAATCCAGTGCTAATGGTTGCTTAAGAGCCACAAGGACTGCAGGGCGGTAAATAACACCTGCCCTCAAAAAATGCCCTGGGGTAGGGAATAGGCAAGAAAATTCAACACATGACAAATTTTTCAAGAAGTCAATGTGAAGAGGGAAGTTGTACTCACACTTTTACAAAAAAAGGTAAAGAAAAAAACAAGACATGCCTAAAGCTCAGTATAAGGAATTAGTAACCACATGCAACTCCAACCTCCAAAAAGGTTTCAGCTCACACCAGTCAAATGACCATCAGCAAAAAGTCTACAAACTATAAATGCTGAAGGGATTTTAGACAACTGTGTACATTCTAGCTGCTGCTGGGATGTAAAGTGGTAACACCACTAACGAATACTGAATGGAGCTGCTTTAACAGGGAACAACTGAGCTACCATATGATGCGGCAGGGCACCTTCTGGGCCTATAATCTAAGACCACCAGAATCGGAAAGAGAGAGGCAGGCAAATGTGCACTGCAGCAATATTGAAATAGCCAAGACATGGAAGCAAAACAAAGGTCCATAAACACATGAATGGACAATGAAGAAGTGGTATATGGACAGAATGGAATATTACTCACGAAAAATAATAAAAGAATGGCACAGGCAGCACCACACATGAGCCTAGAGATAATCACACAACGTGAAGTAAGTCAGAATGCGAAGGACAAATATCCTAGGATATCACTTATGTTATCTGAAAATTCGTAAAAATGAACATATTTCCCCAGAGAAAGACAATCTCAGATTGAGAAGACAAACTTATGGTTAAGCCAAAGAAAAGGTGTGAGGAATGGATAAATTAGGATATTGGGGTTAACAAACATATACTAATACATATAAAATATATCATCCCCAAAGACCTACGGAATACCAAGAGTGGTCACTCAACACTCTGTAATAACCTACATGGAAAAGGACCCAAAGATCAATAGATATATGTGTATGTGTAAATGAACAAGAGTCTGTACACCTACAACCAAAGACATTTTTCAATCAAACTTGCTCTGATCAAAACTACAACTTAAAGACCCAAACAAGAATTAAGGAGGCTAAGACTTATGGGGGTTTGTCGTGGCACATTCCACTCTAATCTGCAACCTAAAAGCACAACTTGCTGCAAGGTTCCTTTTCCCTAGCAAGCAGAGTTGGCAACGTAGAAATGCTGCCACCCTAAGGCCATTTCCTCAAACAGCAGCTTTAAATCTACTGCTAATGATCACTAATATTCACAAGGACTGCAGGGCTGTAAATGACTCATGCCCTCAAAAATGTCCTGGGGTAGGGAATGGCCAAGAAACTTCACAACACAGAAAACTTTTCAAGAAAACAGTTTGAAGAGGTTAAGTGTTATTCACTCTGTGATTTAAAAAACAGAAGAACATGGATAAAAGCTCAATACCAGGAATTATTGGTTGGATGCAAATGCAAACTACAAACAGTTTTCGCCACCCAAAATTCAAAATGCCATCCGTAAAAAGTCTACAAACAATGAATGCTGACGGGTTAGTGGAGAAAGGCATACCCAATATGCTGTTGGTTGGATGTAAACTGGTAAGAGCTAGTCATGAGAACAGAATGGAGCTGCATTTAAAAGGTAAAAACTGAGCTACCATATGATGCGGCATATCCCCTAATGGGCCTATACCCTCAGGAGACCACAATAGGAAAGGCACAGACAGGCAAACATGCACTGCAGCAATATTTACAATAGCCAAGACATGCAAGCAAACAAAATGTCCATCAACAGATAAATGGACAAAGAAGAAGTGGTATACGTCCCGAATGGAATGGTTGCCTCGGGAAAAAAATGAACAATGCCGTTTTTAGGACTACAGATGAGCCTAGAAATAATCATATTAGGTTAAGTAAGTCAAAAGGGAATGACAAATATCCTATGATATCATTTATACATGTTATCCTAAGATTGCTACCAATGAACATATTTCCACCGAAAAAGACACTCACAGACTTATAAAACAAACTAACGGTTAACCAAAATGAAAGGTGGGAGGATGGATAAATTAGGATATTGGGGTTAACAAACATATACTAATACATATAAAATATATCATCCCCAAAGACCTACGGAATACCAAGAGTGGTCACTCAACACTCTGTAATAACCTACATGGAAAAGGACCCAAAGATCAATAGATATATGTATATGTGTAAATGAACAAGATTCTGTACACCTACAACCAAAGACATTTTTCAATCAAACTTGCTCTGATCAAAACTACAACTTAAAGACACAAACAAGAATTAAGGAGGCTAAAACTTATGGGGGTTTGTCGTGGCACATTCCACCCTAATCCGCAACCTAAAAGCACAACTTGATGCAAGGTTGTGTTTCCCTAGCAAGCAGACTTGGCAACGTAGAAATGCTGCCACCCTAAGGCCATTTCCTCAAACAGCAGCTTTAAATCTACTGCTAATGATCACTAATATTCACAAGGACTGCAGGGCTGTAAATGACTCATGCCCTCAAAAATGTCCTGGGGTAGGGAATGGCCAAGAAACTTCACAACACAGAAAACTTTTCAAGAAAACAGTTTGAAGAGGTTAAGTGTTATTCACTCTGTGATTTAAAAAACAGAAGAACATGGATAAAAGCTCAATACCAGGAATTATTGGTTGGATGCAAATGCAAACTACAAACAGTTTTCGCCACCCAAAATTCAAAATGCCATCCGTAAAAAGTCTACAAACAATGAATGCTGACGGGTTAGTGGAGAAAGGCATACCCAATATGCTGTTGGTTGGATGTAAACTGGTAAGAGCTAGTCATGAGAACAGAATGGAGCTGCATTTAAAAGGTAAAAACTGAGCTACCATATGATGCGGCATATCCCCTAATGGGCCTATACCCTCAGGAGACCAGAATAGGAAAGGCACAGACAGGCAAACATGCACTGCAGCAATATTTACAATAGCCAAGACATGCAAGCAAACAAAATGTCCATCAACAGATAAATGGACAAAGAAGAAGTGGTATACGTCCCGAATGGAATGGTTGCCTCGGGAAAAAAATGAACAATGCCGTTTTTAGGACTACAGATGAGCCTAGAAATAATCATATTAGGTTAAGTAAGTCAAAAGGGAATGACAAATATCCTATGATATCATTTATACATGTTATCCTAAGATTGCTACCAATGAACATATTTCCACCGAAAAAGACACTCACAGACTTATAAAACAAACTAACGGTTAACCAAAATGAAAGGTGGGAGGATGGATAAATTAGGATATTGGGGTTAACAAACATATACTAATACATATAAAATATATCATCCCCAAAGACCTACGGAATACCAAGAGTGGTCACTCAACACTCTGTAATAACCTACATGGAAAAGGACCCAAAGATCAATAGATATATGTATATGTGTAAATGAACAAGATTCTGTACACCTACAACCAAAGACATTTTTCAATCAAACTTGCTCTGATCAAAACTACAACTTAAAGACCCAAACAAGAATTAAGGAGGCTAAGACTTATGGGGGTTTGTCGTGGCACATTCCACTCTAATCTGCAACCTAAAAGCACAACTTGCTGCAAGGTTCCTTTTCCCTAGCAAGCAGAGTTGGCAACGTAGAAATGCTGCCACCCTAAGGCCATTACCTCAAACAGCAGCTTTAAATCTACTGCTAATGGTCACTAATATTCACAAGGACCGCAGGGCTGTAAATGACTCATGCCCTCAAAAATGTCCTGGGGTAGGGAATGGCCAAGAAAGTTCACAACACAGAAAACTTTTCAAGAAAACAGTTTGAAGAGGTTAAGTGTTATTCACTCTGTGATTTAAAAAACAGAAGAACATGGATAAAAGCTCAGTACCAGGAATTATTGGTTGGATGCAAATGCAAACTACAAACAGTTTTCGCCACCCAATATTCAAAATGCCATCCGTAAAAAGTCTACAAACAATGAATGCTGACGGGTTAGTGGAGAAAGGCATACCCAATATGCTGTTGGTTGGATGTAAACTGGTAAGAGCTAGTCATGAGAACAGAATGGAGCTGCATTTAAAAGGTAAAAACTGAGCTACCATATGATGCGGCATATCCCCTAATGGGCCTATACCCTCAGGAGACCAGAATAGGAAAGGCACAGACAGGCAAACATGCACTGCAGCAATATTTACAATAGCCAAGACATGCAAGCAAACAAAATGTCCATCAACAGATGAATGGACAAAGAAGAAGTGGTATACGTACCGAATGGAATGGTAGCCTCGGGAAAAAAATGAACAATGCCGTTTTCAGGACTACAGATGAGCCTAGAAATAATCATATTAGGTTAAGTAAGTCAAAAGGGAATGACAAATATCCTATGTTATCATTTATACACGTTATCCTAAGATTGCTACTAATGAACATATTTCCACAGAAAAAGACACTCACAGACTTATAAAACAAACTAATGGTTAACCAAAATGAAAGGTGGGAGGATGGATAAATTAGGATTATGGGGCTAACATACATATACTCATGTATGTGAAATATATATAATCATATAACATATAAACTATATGAATTATATAATCACCAATACATATAAAATATAGAATGACAAAACACCTACCAAATAGCAAGGGAGGTCTACTCAATATTCTGTAATAACATACATGGTAACAGGATCCGAAGATGAACAGACATATGTATGAATCATTGAGCGATTCTGTACAGCCAGACAATCACAACACTCTAATCAAATTTACTCCGATAAGAAACAGAAATTAACTTTAAAAAACAAACCTAAGTAAGGAGACATAAATTTCTGGGGACTCGTCTCAGGACATTCCACTCTAATTTACAACCTCGGAACACTACCTCCAGGAAGACTCTGTTGCCCTAGTAACAAGAGTTGAGAACGTAATAATACTGCCGCCTTGTGGCTGTTTCCCACAACAGCAGCTTTAAATCCAGTGCTAATGGTTGCTTAAGAGCCACAAGGACTGCAGGGCGGTAAATAACACCTGCCCTCAAAAAATGCCCTGGGGTAGGGAATAGGCAAGAAAATTCAACACATGACAAATTTTTCAAGAAGTCAATGTGAAGAGGGAAGTTGTACTCACACTTTTAAAAAAAAAGGTAAAGAAAAAAACAAGACATGCCTAAAGCTCAGTATAAGGAATTAGTAGCCACATGCAACTCCAACCTCCAAAAAGGTTTCAGCTCACACCAGTCAAATGACATTCAGCAACAAGTCTACAAACTGTAAACGCTGAAGGGATTTTAGACAACTCTGTACCTTCTAGCTGCTGCTGGGATGTAAAGTGGTAACAGCACTAAAGAACACTGAATGGAGCTGCTTTAACAGGGAACAACTGAGCTACCATATGATGCGGCAGGGCACCTTCTGGGCCTATAGTCTAAGACCACCAGAATCGGAAAGACAGAGGCAGGCAAATGTGTAATGCAGCAATATTGAAATAGCCAAGACATGGAAGCAAAAAAAAGGTCCATAAACACATGAATGGACAAAGAAGAAGTGGTATATGGACAGAATGGAATATTACTCACGAAAAAAAATAAAAGAATGGCACAGGCAGCACCACACATGAGCCTAGAGATAATCACACAACGTGAAGTAAGTCAGAATGCGAAGGACAAATATCCTAGGATATCACTTATGTTATCTGAAAATTCGTAAAAATGAACATATTTCCCCAGAGAAAGACAATCTCAGATTGAGAAGACAAACTTATGGTTAAGCCAAAGAAAAGGTGTGAGGAATGGATAAATTAGGATATTGGGGTTAACAAACATATACTAATACATATAAAATATATCATCCCCAAAGACCTACGGAATACCAAGAGTGGTCACTCAACACTCTGTAATAACCTACATGGAAAAGGACCCAAAGATCAATAGATATATGTATATGTGTAAATGAACAAGATTCTGTACACCTACAACCAAAGACATTTTTCAATCAAACTTGCTCTGATCAAAACGACAACTTAAAGACACAAACAAGAATTAAGGAGGCTAAAACTTATGAGGGTTTGTCGTGGCACATTCCACTCTAATCTGCAACCTAAAAGCACAACTTGCTGCAAGGTTCCTTTTCCCTAGCAAGCAGAGTTGGCAACGTAGAAATGCTGCCACCCTAAGGCCATTTCCTCAAACAGCAGCTTTAAATCTACTGCTAATGATCACTAATATTCACAAGGACTGCAGGGCTGTAAATGACTCATGCCCTCAAAAATGTCCTGGGGTAGGGAATGGCCAAGAAACTTCACAACACAGAAAACTTTTCAAGAAAACAGTTTGAAGAGGTTAAGTGTTATTCACTCTGTGATTTAAAAAACAGAAGAACATGGATAAAAGCTCAATACCAGGAATTATTGGTTGGATGCAAATGCAAACTACAAACAGTTTTCGCCACCCAAAATTCAAAATGCCATCCGTAAAAAGTCTACAAACAATGAATGCTGACGGGTTAGTGGAGAAAGGCATACCCAATATGCTGTTGGTTGGATGTAAACTGGTAAGAGCTAGTCATGAGAACAGAATGGAGCTGCATTTAAAAGGTAAAAACTGAGCTACCATATGATGCGGCATATCCCCTAATGGGCCTATACCCTCAGGAGACCACAATAGGAAAGGCACAGACAGGCAAACATGCACTGCAGCAATATTTACAATAGCCAAGACATGCAAGCAAACAAAATGTCCATCAACAGATAAATGGACAAAGAAGAAGTGGTATACGTCCCGAATGGAATGGTTGCCTCGGGAAAAAAATGAACAATACCGTTTTTAGGACTACAGATAAGCCTAGAAATAATCATATTAGGTTAAGTAAGTCAAAAGGGAATGACAAATATCCTATGATATCATTTATACATGTTATCCTAAGATTGCTACCAATGAACATATTTCCACCGAAAAAGACACTCACAGACTTATAAAACAAACTAACGGTTAACCAAAATGAAAGGTGGGAGGATGGATAAATTAGGATATTGGGGTTAACAAACATAAACTAATACATATAAAATATATCATCCCCAAAGACCTACGGAATACCAAGAGTGGTCACTCAACACTCTGTAATAACCTACATGGAAAAGGACCCAAAGATCAATAGATATATGTATATGTGTAAATGAACAAGATTCTGTACACCTACAACCAAAGACATTTTTCAATCAAACTTGCTCTGATCAAAACTACAACTTAAAGACACAAACAAGAATTAAGGAGGCTAAAACTTATGGGGGTTTGTCGTGGCACATACCACTCTAATCTGCAACCTAAAAGCACAACTTGCTTCAAGGTTCCTTTTCCCTAGCAAGCAGAGTTGGCAACGTAGAAATGCTGCCACCCTAAGGCCATTTCCTCAAACAGCAGCTTTAAATCTACTGCTAATGATCACTAATATTCACAAGGACCGCAGGGCTGTAAATGACTCATGCCCTCAAAAATGTCCTGGGGTAGGGAATGGCCAAGAAACTTCACAACACAGAAAACTTTTCAAGAAAACAGTTTGAAGAGGTTAAGTGTTATTCACTCTGTGATTTAAAAAACAGAAGAACATGGATAAAAGCTCAATACCAGGAATTATTGGTTGGATGCAAATGCAAACTACAAACAGTTTTCGCCACCCAATATTCAAAATGCCATCCGTCAAAAGTCTACAAACAATGAATGCTGACGGGTTAGTGGAGAAAGGCATACCCAATATGCTGTTGGTTGGATGTAAACTGGTAAGAGCTAGTCATGAGAACAGAATGGAGCTGCATTTAAAAGGTAAAAACTGAGCTACCATATGATGCGGCATATCCCCTAATGGGCCTATACCCTCAGGAGACCAGAATAGGAAAGGCACAGACAGGCAAACATGCACTGCAGCAATATTTACAATAGCCAAGACATGCAAGCAAACAAAATGTCCATCAACAGATGAATGGACAAAGAAGTGGTATACGTACCGAATGGAATGGTAGCCTCGGGAAAAAAATGAACAATGCCGTTTTCAGGACTACAGATGAGCCTAGAAATAATCATATTAGGTTAAGTAAGTCAAAAGGGAATGACAAATATCCTATGTTATCATTTATACACGTTATCCTAAGATTGCTACTAATGAACATATTTCCACAGAAAAAGACACTCACAGACTTATAAAACAAACTAATGGTTAACCAAAATGAAAGGTGGGAGGATGGATAAATTAGGATTATGGGGCTAACATACATATACTCATGTATGTGAAATATATATAATCATATAACATATAAACTATATGAATTATATAATCACCAATACATATAAAATATAGAATGACAAAACACCTACCAAATAGCAAGGGAGGTCTACTCAATATTCTGTAATAACATACATGGTAACAGGATCCGAAGATGAACAGACATATGTATGAATCATTGAGCGATTCTGTACAGCCAGACAATCACAACACTCTAATCAAATTTACTCCGATAAGAAACAGAAATTAACTTTAAAAAACAAACCTAAGTAAGGAGACATAAATTTCTGGGGACTCGTCTCAGGACATTCCACTCTAATTTACAACCTCGGAACACTACCTCCAGGAAGACTCTGTGGCCCTAGTAACAAGAGTTGAGAACGTAATAATGCTGCCGCCTTGTGGCTGTTTCCCACAACAGCAGCTTTAAATCCAGTGCTAATGGTTGCTTAAGAGCCACAAGGACTGCAGGGCGGTAAATAACACCTGCCCTCAAAAAATGCCCTGGGGTAGGGAATAGGCAAGAAAATTCAACACATGACAAATTTTTCAAGAAGTCAATGTGAAGAGGGAAGTTGTACTCACACTTTTACAAAAAAAGGTAAAGAAAAAAACAAGACATGCCTAAAGCTCAGTATAAGGAATTAGTAACCACATGCAACTCCAACCTCCAAAAAGGTTTCAGCTCACACCAGTCAAATGACCATCAGCAAAAAGTCTACAAACTATAAATGCTGAAGGGATTTTAGACAACTGTGTACATTCTAGCTGCTGCTGGGATGTAAAGTGGTAACACCACTAACGAATACTGAATGGAGCTGCTTTAACAGGGAAAAACTGAGCTACCATATGATGCGGCAGGGCACCTTCTGGGCCTATAATCTAAGACCACCAGAATCGGAAAGAGAGAGGCAGGCAAATGTGCACTGCAGCAATATTGAAATAGCCAAGACATGGAAGCAAAACAAAGGTCCATAAACACATGAATGGACAATGAAGAAGTGGTATATGGACAGAATGGAATATTACTCACGAAAAAAAATAAAAGAATGGCACAGGCAGCACCACACATGAGCCTAGAGATAATCACACAACGTGAAGTAAGTCAGAATGCGAAGGACAAATATCCTAGGATATCACTTATGTTATCTGAAAATTCGTAAAAATGAACATATTTCCCCAGAGAAAGACAATCTCAGATTGAGAAGACAAACTTATGGTTAAGCCAAAGAAAAGGTGTGAGGAATGGATAAATTAGGATATTGGGGTTAACAAACATATACTAATACATATAAAATATATCATCCCCAAAGACCTACGGAATACCAAGAGTGGTCACTCAACACTCTGTAATAACCTACATGGAAAAGGACCCAAAGATCAATAGATATATGTGTATGTGTAAATGAACAAGAGTCTGTACACCTACAACCAAAGACATTTTTCAATCAAACTTGCTCTGATCAAAACTACAACTTAAAGACCCAAACAAGAATTAAGGAGGCTAAGACTTATGGGGGTTTGTCGTGGCACATTCCACTCTAATCTGCAACCTAAAAGCACAACTTGCTGCAAGGTTCCTTTTCCCTAGCAAGCAGAGTTGGCAACGTAGAAATGCTGCCACCCTAAGGCCATTACCTCAAACAGCAGCTTTAAATCTACTGCTAATGGTCACTAATATTCACAAGGACTGCAGGGCTGTAAATGACTCATGCCCTCAAAAATGTCCTGGGGTAGGGAATGGCCAAGAAAGTTCACAACACGGAAAAATTTTCAAGAAAACAGTTTGAAGAGGTAAGTGTTACTCACTCTGTAATTTAAAAAACAGAAGAACTTGGATAAAAGCTCAATATCAGGAATTATTGCTTGGATGCAAATCCAAATTACAACCATATTTCGCCACCCAATATTCAAAATGCCATCCGTAAAAAGTCTACAAACAATGAATGCTGACGGGTTAGTGGAGAAAGGCATACCCAATATGCTGTTGGTTGGATGTAAACTGGTAAGAGCTAGTCATGAGAACAGAATGGAGCTGCATTTAAAAGGTAAAAACTGAGCTACCATATGATGCGGCATATCCCCTAATGGGCCTATACCCTCAGGAGACCAGAATAGGAAAGGCACAGACAGGCAAACATGCACTGCAGCAATATTTACAATAGCCAAGACATGCAAGCAAACAAAATGTCCATCAACAGATAAATGGACAAAGAAGAAGTGGTATACGTCCCGAATGGAATGGTTGCCTCGGGAAAAAAATGAACAATGCCGTTTTTAGGACTACAGATGAGCCTAGAAATAATCATATTAGGTTAAGTAAGTCAAAAGGGAATGACAAATATCCTATGATATCATTTATACATGTTATCCTAAGATTGCTACCAATGAACATATTTCCACCGAAAAAGACACTCACAGACTTATAAAACAAACTAACGGTTAACCAAAATGAAAGGTGGGAGGATGGATAAATTAGGATATTGGGGTTAACAAACATATACTAATACATATAAAATATATCATCCCCAAAGACCTACGGAATACCAAGAGTGGTCACTCAACACTCTGTAATAACCTACATGGAAAAGGACCCAAAGATCAATAGATATATGTATATGTGTAAATGAACAAGATTCTGTACACCTACAACCAAAGACATTTTTCAATCAAACTTGCTCTGATCAAAACTACAACTTAAAGACACAAACAAGAATTAAGGAGGCTAAAACTTATGGGGGTTTGTCGTGGCACATACCACTCTAATCTGCAACCTAAAAGCACAACTTGCTTCAAGGTTCCTTTTCCCTAGCAAGCAGAGTTGGCAACGTAGAAATGCTGCCACCCTAAGGCCATTTCCTCAAACAGCAGCTTTAAATCTACTGCTAATGATCACTAATATTCACAAGGACCGCAGGGCTGTAAATGACTCATGCCCTCAAAAATGTCCTGGGGTAGGGAATGGCCAAGAAACTTCACAACACAGAAAACTTTTCAAGAAAACAGTTTGAAGAGGTTAAGTGTTATTCACTCTGTGATTTAAAAAACAGAAGAACATGGATAAAAGCTCAATACCAGGAATTATTGGTTGGATGCAAATGCAAACTACAAACAGTTTTCGCCACCCAATATTCAAAATGCCATCCGTAAAAAGTCTACAAACAATGAATGCTGACGGGTTAGTGGAGAAAGGCATACCCAATATGCTGTTGGTTGGATGTAAACTGGTAAGAGCTAGTCATGAGAACAGAATGGAGCTGCATTTAAAAGGTAAAAACTGAGCTACCATATGATGCGGCATATCCCCTAATGGGCCTATACCCTCAGGAGACCAGAATAGGAAAGGCACAGACAGGCAAACATGCACTGCAGCAATATTTACAATAGCCAAGACATGCAAGCAAACAAAATGTCCATCAACAGATGAATGGACAAAGAAGAAGTGGTATACGTACCGAATGGAATGGTAGCCTCGGGAAAAAAATGAACAATGCCGTTTTCAGGACTACAGATGAGCCTAGAAATAATCATATTAGGTTAAGTAAGTCAAAAGGGAATGACAAATATCCTATGTTATCATTTATACACGTTATCCTAAGATTGCTACTAATGAACATATTTCCACAGAAAAAGACACTCACAGACTTATAAAACAAACTAATGGTTAACCAAAATGAAAGGTGGGAGGATGGATAAATTAGGATTATGGGGCTAACATACATATACTAATGTATGTGAAATATATATAATCATATAACATATAAACTATATGAATTATATAATCACCAATACATATAAAATATAGAATGACAAAACACCTACCAAATAGCAAGGGAGGTCTACTCAATATTCTGTAATAACATACATGGTAACAGGATCCGAAGATGAACAGACATATGTATGAATCATTGAGCGATTCTGTACAGCCAGACAATCACAACACTCTAATCAAATTTACTCCGATAAGAAACAGAAATTAACTTTAAAAAACAAACCTAAGTAAGGAGACATAAATTTCTGGGGACTCGTCTCAGGACATTCCACTCTAATTTACAACCTCGGAACACTACCTCCAGGAAGACTCTGTTGCCCTAGTAACAAGAGTTGAGAACGTAATAATGCTGCCGCCTTGTGGCTGTTTCCCACAACAGCAGCTTTAAATCCAGTGCTAATGGTTGCTTAAGAGCCACAAGGACTGCAGGGCGGTAAATAACACCTGCCCTCAAAAAATGCCCTGGGGTAGGGAATAGGCAAGAAAATTCAACACATGACAAATTTTTCAAGAAGGCAATGTGAAGAGGGAAGTTGTACTCACACTTTTAAAAAAAAAGGTAAAGAAAAAAACAAGACATGCCTAAAGCTCAGTATAAGGAATTAGTAGCCACATGCAACTCCAACCTCCAAAAAGGTTTCAGCTCACACCAGTCAAATGACATTCAGCAAAAAGTCTACAAACTGTAAACGCTGAAGGGATTTTAGACAACTCTGTACCTTCTAGCTGCTGCTGGGATGTAAAGTGGTAACAGCACTAAAGAACACTGAATGGAGCTGCTTTAACAGGGAACAACTGAGCTACCATATGATGCGGCAGGGCACCTTCTGGGCCTATAGTCTAAGACCACCAGAATCGGAAAGACAGAGGCAGGCAAATGTGTAATGCAGCAATATTGAAATAGCCAAGACATGGAAGCAAAAAAAAGGTCCATAAACACATGAATGGACAAAGAAGAAGTGGTATATGGACAGAATGGAATATTACTCACGAAAAAAAATAAAAGAATGGCACAGGCAGCACCACACATGAGCCTAGAGATAATCACACAACGTGAAGTAAGTCAGAATGCGAAGGACAAATATCCTAGGATATCACTTATGTTATCTGAAAATTCGTAAAAATGAACATATTTCCCCAGAGAAAGACAATCTCAGATTGAGAAGACAAACTTATGGTTAAGCCAAAGAAAAGGTGTGAGGAATGGATAAATTAGGATATTGGGGTTAACAAACATATACTAATACATATAAAATATATCATCCCCAAAGACCTACGGAATACCAAGAGTGGTCACTCAACACTCTGTAATAACCTACATGGAAAAGGACCCAAAGATCAATAGATATATGTATATGTGTAAATGAACAAGATTCTGTACACCTACAACCAAAGACATTTTTCAATCAAACTTGCTCTGATCAAAACTACAACTTAAAGACACAAACAAGAATTAAGGAGGCTAAAACTTATGGGGGTTTGTCGTGGCACATTCCACCCTAATCCGCAACCTAAAAGCACAACTTGATGCAAGGTTGTGTTTCCCTAGCAAGCAGACTTGGCAACGTAGAAATGCTGCCACCCTAAGGCCATTTCCTCAAACAGCAGCTTTAAATCTACTGCTAATGATCACTAATATTCACAAGGACTGCAGGGCTGTAAATGACTCATGCCCTCAAAAATGTCCTGGGGTAGGGAATGGCCAAGAAAGTTCACAACACAGAAAACTTTTCAAGAAAACAGTTTGAAGAGGTTAAGTGTTATTCACTCTGTGATTTAAAAAACAGAAGAACATGGATAAAAGCTCAGTACCAGGAATTATTGGTTGGATGCAAATGCAAACTACAAACAGTTTTCGCCACCCAATATTCAAAATGCCATCCGTAAAAAGTCTACAAACAATGAATGCTGACGGGTTAGTGGAGAAAGGCATACCCAATATGCTGTTGGTTGGATGTAAACTGGTAAGAGCTAGTCATGAGAACAGAATGGAGCTGCATTTAAAAGGTAAAAACTGAGCTACCATATGATGCGGCATATCCCCTAATGGGCCTATACCCTCAGGAGACCAGAATAGGAAAGGCACAGACAGGCAAACATGCACTGCAGCAATATTTACAATAGCCAAGACATGCAAGCAAACAAAATGTCCATCAACAGATAAATGGACAAAGAAGAAGTGGTATACGTCCCGAATGGAATGGTTGCCTCGGGAAAAAAATGAACAATGCCGTTTTTAGGACTACAGATGAGCCTAGAAATAATCATATTAGGTTAAGTAAGTCAAAAGGGAATGACAAATATCCTATGATATCATTTATACATGTTATCCTAAGATTGCTACCAATGAACATATTTCCACCGAAAAAGACACTCACAGACTTATAAAACAAACTAACGGTTAACCAAAATGAAAGGTGGGAGGATGGATAAATTAGGATTATGGAGCTAACATACATATACTCATGTATGTGAAATCTATATAAACATATAACATATAAACTATATGAATTATATAATCACCAATACATATAAAATATAGAATGACAAAACACCTACCAAATAGCAAGGGAGGTCTAATCAATATTCTGTAATAACATACATGGTAACAGGATCCGACGATGAACAGACATATGTATGAATCATTGAGCAGATTCTGTACAGCCAGACAATCACAACACTCTAAGCAAATTTACTCTGATAAGAAATAGAAATTAACTTTAAAAAACAAACCTAAGTAAGGAGACATAAACTACTGGGGGCTTGTCCCAGCACGTTCCACTCTAATTTACAACCTCAGAACACTACCTCCAGTAAGACTCTGTTGCGGTAGCAACAAGAGTTGAGAACGTAATCATGCTGCCCCCTTGTGGCTGTTTCCCACAACAGCAGCTTTAAGTCCAGTGCTAATGGTTGCTTAAGAGTCACAAGAACTGCAGGGCGGTAAACAACACCTGCCCTCAAGAAATGCCCTGGGGTAGGGAATAGGCAAGAAAATTCAACACATGACAAATTTTTCAAGAAGTCAATGTGAAGAGGGAAGTTGTACTCACACTTTTACAAAAAAAGGTAAAGAAAAAAACAAGACATGCCTAAAGCTCAGTATAAGGAATTAGTAACCACATGCAACTCCAACCTCCAAAAAGGTTTCAGCTCACACCAGTCAAATGACCATCAGCAAAAAGTCTACAAACTATAAATGCTGAAGGGATTTTAGACAACTGTGTACCTTCTAGCTGCTGCTGGGATGTAAAGTGGTAACACCACTAACGAATACTGAATGGAGCTGCTTTAACAGGGAAAAACTGAGCTACCATATGATGCGGCAGGGCACCTTTTGGGCCTATAATCTAAGACCACCAGAATCGGAAAGAGAGAGGCAGGCAAATGTGCACTGCAGCAATATTGAAATAGCCAAGACATGGAAGCAAAACAAAGGTCCATAAACACATGAATGGACAATGAAGAAGTGGTATATGGACAGAATGGAATATTACTCACGAAAAATAATAAAAGAATGGCACAGGCAGCACCACACATGAGCCTAGAGATAATCACACAACGTGAAGTAAGTCAGAATGCGAAGGACAAATATCCTAGGATATCACTTATGTTATCTGAAAATTCGTAAAAATGAACATATTTCCCCAGAGAAAGACAATCTCAGATTGAGAAGACAAACTTATGGTTAAGCCAAAGAAAAGGTGTGAGGAATGGATAAATTAGGATATTGGGGTTAACAAACATATACTAATACATATAAAATATATCATCCCCAAAGACCTACGGAATACCAAGAGTGGTCACTCAACACTCTGTAATAACCTACATGGAAAAGGACCCAAAGATCAATAGATATATGTGTATGTGTAAATGAACAAGAGTCTGTACACCTACAACCAAAGACATTTTTCAATCAAACTTGCTCTGATCAAAACTACAACTTAAAGACCCAAACAAGAATTAAGGAGGCTAAGACTTATGGGGGTTTGTCGTGGCACATTCCACTCTAATCTGCAACCTAAAAGCACAACTTGCTGCAAGGTTCCTTTTCCCTAGCAAGCAGAGTTGGCAACGTAGAAATGCTGCCACCCTAAGGCCATTACCTCAAACAGCAGCTTTAAATCTACTGCTAATGATCACTAATATTCACAAGGACTGCAGGGCTGTAAATGACTCATGCCCTCAAAAATGTCCTGGGGTAGGGAATGGCCAAGAAAGTTCACAACACGGAAAAATTTTCAAGAAAACAGTTTGAAGAGGTAAGTGTTACTCACTCTGTAATTTAAAAAACAGAAGAACTTGGATAAAAGCTCAATATCAGGAATTATTGCTTGGATGCAAATCCAAATTACAACCATATTTCGCCACCCAATATTCAAAATGCCATCCGTAAAAAGTCTACAAACAATGAATGCTGACGGGTTAGTGGAGAAAGGCATACCCAATATGCTGTTGGTTGGATGTAAACTGGTAAGAGCTAGTCATGAGAACAGAATGGAGCTGCATTTAAAAGGTAAAAACTGAGCTACCATATGATGTGGCTCATCCCCTAACGGGCCTATACCCTAAGAAGTCCAGAATCGAAAAGGCAAAGACAGGGAAACATGGACTGCAGCAATATTTACAATAGCCAAGACATGCAAGCAAACAAAATGTCCATCAACAGATGAATGGACAAAGAAGAAGTGGTATACGTACCGAATGGAATGGTAGCCTCGGGAAAAAAATGAACAATGCCGTTTTCAGGACTACAGATGAGCCTAGAAATAATCATATTAGGTTAAGTAAGTCAAAAGGGAATGACAAATATCCTATGTTATCATTTATACACGTTATCCTAAGATTGCTACTAATGAACATATTTCCACAGAAAAAGACACTCACAGACTTATAAAACAAACTAATGGTTAACCAAAATGAAAGGTGGGAGGATGGATAAATTAGGATTATGGGGCTAACATACATATACTAATGTATGTGAAATATATATAATCATATAACATATAAACTATATGAATTATATAATCACCAATACATATAAAATATAGAATGACAAAACACCTACCAAATAGCAAGGGAGGTCTACTCAATATTCTGTAATAACATACATGGTAACAGGATCCGAAGATGAACAGACATATGTATGAATCATTGAGCGATTCTGTACAGCCAGACAATCACAACACTCTAATCAAATTTACTCCGATAAGAAACAGAAATTAACTTTAAAAAACAAACCTAAGTAAGGAGACATAAATTTCTGGGGACTCGTCTCAGGACATTCCACTCTAATTTACAACCTCGGAACACTACCTCCAGGAAGACTCTGTTGCCCTAGTAACAAGAGTTGAGAACGTAATAATGCTGCCGCCTTGTGGCTGTTTCCCACAACAGCAGCTTTAAATCCAGTGCTAATGGTTGCTTAAGAGCCACAAGGACTGCAGGGCGGTAAATAACACCTGCCCTCAAAAAATGCCCTGGGGTAGGGAATAGGCAAGAAAATTCAACACATGACAAATTTTTCAAGAAGTCAATGTGAAGAGGGAAGTTGTACTCACACTTTTAAAAAAAAAGGTAAAGAAAAAAACAAGACATGCCTAAAGCTCAGTATAAGGAATTAGTAGCCACATGCAACTCCAACCTCCAAAAAGGTTTCAGCTCACACCAGTCAAATGACATTCAGCAAAAAGTCTACAAACTGTAAACGCTGAAGGGATTTTAGACAACTCTGTACCTTCTAGCTGCTGCTGGGATGTAAAGTGGTAACAGCACTAAAGAACACTGAATGGAGCTGCTTTAACAGGGAAAAACTGAGCTACCATATGATGCGGCAGGGCACCTTCTGGGCCTATAGTCTAAGACCACCAGAATCGGAAAGACAGAGGCAGGCAAATGTGTAATGCAGCAATATTGAAATAGCCAAGACATGGAAGCAAAAAAAAGGTCCATAAACACATGAATGGACAAAGAAGAAGTGGTATATGGACAGAATGGAATATTACTCACGAAAAAAAATAAAAGAATGGCACAGGCAGCACCACACATGAGCCTAGAGATAATCACACAACGTGAAGTAAGTCAGAATGCGAAGGACAAATATCCTAGGATATCACTTATGTTATCTGAAAATTCGTAAAAATGAACATATTTCCCCAGAGAAAGACAATCTCAGATTGAGAAGACAAACTTATGGTTAAGCCAAAGAAAAGGTGTGAGGAATGGATAAATTAGGATATTGGGGTTAACAAACATATACTAATACATATAAAATATATCATCCCCAAAGACCTACGGAATACCAAGAGTGGTCACTCAACACTCTGTAATAACCTACATGGAAAAGGACCCAAAGATCAATAGATATATGTATATGTGTAAATGAACAAGATTCTGTACACCTACAACCAAAGACATTTTTCAATCAAACTTGCTCTGATCAAAACGACAACTTAAAGACACAAACAAGAATTAAGGAGGCTAAAACTTATGAGGCTTTGTCGTGGCACATTCCACTCTAATCTGCAACCTAAAAGCACAACTTGCTGCAAGGTTCCTTTTCCCTAGCAAGCAGAGTTGGCAACGTAGAAATGCTGCCACCCTAAGGCCATTTCCTCAAACAGCAGCTTTAAATCTACTGCTAATGATCACTAATATTCACAAGGACTGCAGGGCTGTAAATGACTCATGCCCTCAAAAATGTCCTGGGGTAGGGAATGGCCAAGAAACTTCACAACACAGAAAACTTTTCAAGAAAACAGTTTGAAGAGGTTAAGTGTTATTCACTCTGTGATTTAAAAAACAGAAGAACATGGATAAAAGCTCAATACCAGGAATTATTGGTTGGATGCAAATGCAAACTACAAACAGTTTTCGCCACCCAAAATTCAAAATGCCATCCGTAAAAAGTCTACAAACAATGAATGCTGACGGGTTAGTGGAGAAAGGCATACCCAATATGCTGTTGGTTGGATGTAAACTGGTAAGAGCTAGTCATGAGAACAGAATGGAGCTGCATTTAAAAGGTAAAAACTGAGCTACCATATGATGCGGCATATCCCCTAATGGGCCTATACCCTCAGGAGACCAGAATAGGAAAGGCACAGACAGGCAAACATGCACTGCAGCAATATTTACAATAGCCAAGACATGCAAGCAAACAAAATGTCCATCAACAGATAAATGGACAAAGAAGAAGTGGTATACGTCCCGAATGGAATGGTTGCCTCGGGAAAAAAATGAACAATGCCGTTTTTAGGATTACAGATGAGCCTAGAAATAATCATATTAGGTTAAGTAAGTCAAAAGGGAATGACAAATATCCTATGATATCATTTATACATGTTATCCTAAGATTGCTACCAATGAACATATTTCCACCGAAAAAGACACTCACAGACTTATAAAACAAACTAACGGTTAACCAAAATGAAAGGTGGGAGGATGGATAAATTAGGATATTGGGGTTAACAAACATATACTAATACATATAAAATATATCATCCCCAAAGACCTACGGAATACCAAGAGTGGTCACTCAACACTCTGTAATAACCTACATGGAAAAGGACCCAAAGATCAATAGATATATGTATATGTGTAAATGAACAAGATTCTGTACACCTACAACCAAAGACATTTTTCAATCAAACTTGCTCTGATCAAAACTACAACTTAAAGACACAAACAAGAATTAAGGAGGCTAAAACTTATGGGGGTTTGTCGTGGCACATTCCACCCTAATCCGCAACCTAAAAGCACAACTTGATGCAAGGTTGTGTTTCCCTAGCAAGCAGACTTGGCAACGTAGAAATGCTGCCACCCTAAGGCCATTTCCTCAAACAGCAGCTTTAAATCTACTGCTAATGATCACTAATATTCACAAGGACTGCAGGGCTGTAAATGACTCATGCCCTCAAAAATGTCCTGGGGTAGGGAATGGCCAAGAAACTTCACAACACAGAAAACTTTTCAAGAAAACAGTTTGAAGAGGTTAAGTGTTATTCACTCTGTGATTTAAAAAACAGAAGAACATGGATAAAAGCTCAATACCAGGAATTATTGGTTGGATGCAAATGCAAACTACAAACAGTTTTCGCCACCCAAAATTCAAAATGCCATCCGTAAAAAGTCTACAAACAATGAATGCTGACGGGTTAGTGGAGAAAGGCATACCCAATATGCTGTTGGTTGGATGTAAACTGGTAAGAGCTAGTCATGAGAACAGAATGGAGCTGCATTTAAAAGGTAAAAACTGAGCTACCATATGATGCGGCATATCCCCTAATGGGCCTATACCCTCAGGAGACCAGAATAGGAAAGGCACAGACAGGCAAACATGCACTGCAGCAATATTTACAATAGCCAAGACATGCAAGCAAACAAAATGTCCATCAACAGATAAATGGACAAAGAAGAAGTGGTATACGTGCCGAATGGAATGGTTGCCTCGGGAAAAAAATGAACAATGCCGTTTTTAGGACTACAGATGAGCCTAGAAATAATCATATTAGGTTAAGTAAGTCAAAAGGGAATGACAAATATCCTATGATATCATTTATACATGTTATCCTAAGATTGCTACCAATGAACATATTTCCACCGAAAAAGACACTCACAGACTTATAAAACAAACTAACGGTTAACCAAAATGAAAGGTGGGAGGATGGATAAATTAGGATATTGGGGTTAACAAACATATACTAATACATATAAAATATATCATCCCCAAAGACCTACGGAATACCAAGAGTGGTCACTCAACACTCTGTAATAACCTACATGGAAAAGGACCCAAAGATCAATAGATATATGTATATGTGTAAATGAACAAGATTCTGTACACCTACAACCAAAGACATTTTTCAATCAAACTTGCTCTGATCAAAACTACAACTTAAAGACACAAACAAGAATTAAGGAGGCTAAAACTTATGAGGGTTTGTCGTGGCACATTCCACTCTAATCTGCAACCTAAAAGCACAACTTGCTGCAAGGTTCCTTTTCCCTAGCAAGCAGAGTTGGCAACGTAGAAATGCTGCCACCCTAAGGCCATTACCTCAAACAGCAGCTTTAAATCTACTGCTAATGGTCACTAATATTCACAAGGACCGCAGGGCTGTAAATGACTCATGCCCTCAAAAATGTCCTGGGGTAGGGAATGGCCAAGAAAGTTCACAACACAGAAAACTTTTCAAGAAAACAGTTTGAAGAGGTTAAGTGTTATTCACTCTGTGATTTAAAAAACAGAAGAACATGGATAAAAGCTCAGTACCAGGAATTATTGGTTGGATGCAAATGCAAACTACAAACAGTTTTCGCCACCCAATATTCAAAATGCCATCCGTAAAAAGTCTACAAACAATGAATGCTGACGGGTTAGTGGAGAAAGGCATACCCAATATGCTGTTGGTTGGATGTAAACTGGTAAGAGCTAGTCATGAGAACAGAATGGAGCTGCATTTAAAAGGTAAAAACTGAGCTACCATATGATGCGGCATATCCCCTAATGGGCCTATACCCTCAGGAGACCAGAATAGGAAAGGCACAGACAGGCAAACATGCACTGCAGCAATATTTACAATAGCCAAGACATGCAAGCAAACAAAATGTCCATCAACAGATGAATGGACAAAGAAGAAGTGGTATACGTACCGAATGGAATGGTAGCCTCGGGAAAAAAATGAACAATGCCGTTTTCAGGACTACAGATGAGCCTAGAAATAATCATATTAGGTTAAGTAAGTCAAAAGGGAATGACAAATATCCTATGTTATCATTTATACACGTTATCCTAAGATTGCTACTAATGAACATATTTCCACAGAAAAAGACACTCACAGACTTATAAAACAAACTAATGGTTAACCAAAATGAAAGGTGGGAGGATGGATAAATTAGGATTATGGGGCTAACATACATATACTCATGTATGTGAAATATATATAATCATATAACATATAAACTATATGAATTATATAATCACCAATACATATAAAATATAGAATGACAAAACACCTACCAAATAGCAAGGGAGGTCTACTCAATATTCTGTAATAACATACATGGTAACAGGATCCGAAGATGAACAGACATATGTATGAATCATTGAGCGATTCTGTACAGCCAGACAATCACAACACTCTAATCAAATTTACTCCGATAAGAAACAGAAATTAACTTTAAAAAACAAACCTAAGTAAGGAGACATAAATTTCTGGGGACTCGTCTCAGGACATTCCACTCTAATTTACAACCTCGGAACACTACCTCCAGGAAGACTCTGTTGCCCTAGTAACAAGAGTTGAGAACGTAATAATGCTGCCGCCTTGTGGCTGTTTCCCACAACAGCAGCTTTAAATCCAGTGCTAATGGTTGCTTAAGAGCCACAAGGACTGCAGGGCGGTAAATAACACCTGCCCTCAAAAAATGCCCTGGGGTAGGGAATAGGCAAGAAAATTCAACACATGACAAATTTTTCAAGAAGGCAATGTGAAGAGGGAAGTTGTACTCACACTTTTAAAAAAAAAGGTAAAGAAAAAAACAAGACATGCCTAAAGCTCAGTATAAGGAATTAGTAGCCACATGCAACTCCAACCTCCAAAAAGGTTTCAGCTCACACCAGTCAAATGACATTCAGCAAAAAGTCTACAAACTGTAAACGCTGAAGGGATTTTAGACAACTCTGTACCTTCTAGCTGCTGCTGGGATGTAAAGTGGTAACAGCACTAAAGAACACTGAATGGAGCTGCTTTAACAGGGAACAACTGAGCTACCATATGATGCGGCAGGGCACCTTCTGGGCCTATAGTCTAAGACCACCAGAATCGGAAAGACAGAGGCAGGCAAATGTGTAATGCAGCAATATTGAAATAGCCAAGACATGGAAGCAAAAAAAAGGTCCATAAACACATGAATGGACAAAGAAGAAGTGGTATATGGACAGAATGGAATATTACTCACGAAAAAAAATAAAAGAATGGCACAGGCAGCACCACACATGAGCCTAGAGATAATCACACAACGTGAAGTAAGTCAGAATGCGAAGGACAAATATCCTAGGATATCACTTATGTTATCTGAAAATTCGTAAAAATGAACATATTTCCCCAGAGAAAGACAATCTCAGATTGAGAAGACAAACTTATGGTTAAGCCAAAGAAAAGGTGTGAGGAATGGATAAATTAGGATATTGGGGTTAACAAACATATACTAATACATATAAAATATATCATCCCCAAAGACCTACGGAATACCAAGAGTGGTCACTCAACACTCTGTAATAACCTACATGGAAAAGGACCCAAAGATCAATAGATATATGTATATGTGTAAATGAACAAGATTCTGTACACCTACAACCAAAGACATTTTTCAATCAAACTTGCTCTGATCAAAACTACAACTTAAAGACACAAACAAGAATTAAGGAGGCTAAAACTTATGGGGGTTTGTCGTGGCACATTCCACCCTAATCCGCAACCTAAAAGCACAACTTGATGCAAGGTTGTGTTTCCCTAGCAAGCAGACTTGGCAACGTAGAAATGCTGCCACCCTAAGGCCATTTCCTCAAACAGCAGCTTTAAATCTACTGCTAATGATCACTAATATTCACAAGGACTGCAGGGCTGTAAATGACTCATGCCCTCAAAAATGTCCTGGGGTAGGGAATGGCCAAGAAAGTTCACAACACAGAAAACTTTTCAAGAAAACAGTTTGAAGAGGTTAAGTGTTATTCACTCTGTGATTTAAAAAACAGAAGAACATGGATAAAAGCTCAGTACCAGGAATTATTGGTTGGATGCAAATGCAAACTACAAACAGTTTTCGCCACCCAATATTCAAAATGCCATCCGTAAAAAGTCTACAAACAATGAATGCTGACGGGTTAGTGGAGAAAGGCATACCCAATATGCTGTTGGTTGGATGTAAACTGGTAAGAGCTAGTCATGAGAACAGAATGGAGCTGCATTTAAAAGGTAAAAACTGAGCTACCATATGATGCGGCATATCCCCTAATGGGCCTATACCCTCAGGAGACCAGAATAGGAAAGGCACAGACAGGCAAACATGCACTGCAGCAATATTTACAATAGCCAAGACATGCAAGCAAACAAAATGTCCATCAACAGATAAATGGACAAAGAAGAAGTGGTATACGTCCCGAATGGAATGGTTGCCTCGGGAAAAAAATGAACAATGCCGTTTTTAGGACTACAGATGAGCCTAGAAATAATCATATTAGGTTAAGTAAGTCAAAAGGGAATGACAAATATCCTATGATATCATTTATACATGTTATCCTAAGATTGCTACCAATGAACATATTTCCACCGAAAAAGACACTCACAGACTTATAAAACAAACTAACGGTTAACCAAAATGAAAGGTGGGAGGATGGATAAATTAGGATTATGGAGCTAACATACATATACTCATGTATGTGAAATCTATATAAACATATAACATATAAACTATATGAATTATATAATCACCAATACATATAAAATATAGAATGACAAAACACCTACCAAATAGCAAGGGAGGTCTAATCAATATTCTGTAATAACATACATGGTAACAGGATCCGACGATGAACAGACATATGTATGAATCATTGAGCAGATTCTGTACAGCCAGACAATCACAACACTCTAAGCAAATTTACTCTGATAAGAAATAGAAATTAACTTTAAAAAACAAACCTAAGTAAGGAGACATAAACTACTGGGGGCTTGTCCCAGCACGTTCCACTCTAATTTACAACCTCAGAACACTACCTCCAGTAAGACTCTGTTGCGGTAGCAACAAGAGTTGAGAACGTAATCATGCTGCCCCCTTGTGGCTGTTTCCCACAACAGCAGCTTTAAGTCCAGTGCTAATGGTTGCTTAAGAGTCACAAGAACTGCAGGGCGGTAAACAACACCTGCCCTCAAGAAATGCCCTGGGGTAGGGAATAGGCAAGAAAATTCAACACATGACAAATTTTTCAAGAAGTCAATGTGAAGAGGGAAGTTGTACTCACACTTTTACAAAAAAAGGTAAAGAAAAAAACAAGACATGCTAAAGCTCAGTATAAGTAATTAGTAACCACATGCAACTCCAACCTCCAAAAAGGTTTCAGCTCACACCAGTCAAATGACCATCAGCAAAAAGTCTACAAACTATAAATGCTGAAGGGATTTTAGACAACTGTGTACCTTCTAGCTGCTGCTGGGATGTAAAGTGGTAACACCACTAACGAATACTGAATGGAGCTGCTTTAACAGGGAAAAACTGAGCTACCATATGATGCGGCAGGGCACCTTTTGGGCCTATAATCTAAGACCACCAGAATCGGAAAGACAGAGGCAGGCAAATGTGCACTGCAGCAATATTGAAATAGCCAAGACATGGAAGCAAAACAAAGGTCCATAAACACATGAATGGACAATGAAGAAGTGGTATATGGACAGAATGGAATATTACTCACGAAAAATAATAAAAGAATGGCACAGGCAGCACCACACATGAGCCTAGAGATAATCACACAACGTGAAGTAAGTCAGAATGCGAAGGACAAATATCCTAGGATATCACTTATGTTATCTGAAAATTCGTAAAAATGAACATATTTCCCCAGAGAAAGACAATCTCAGATTGAGAAGACAAACTTATGGTTAAGCCAAAGAAAAGGTGTGAGGAATGGATAAATTAGGATATTGGGGTTAACAAACATATACTAATACATATAAAATATATCATCCCCAAAGACCTACGGAATACCAAGAGTGGTCACTCAACACTCTGTAATAACCTACATGGAAAAGGACCCAAAGATCAATAGATATATGTGTATGTGTAAATGAACAAGAGTCTGTACACCTACAACCAAAGACATTTTTCAATCAAACTTGCTCTGATCAAAACTACAACTTAAAGACCCAAACAAGAATTAAGGAGGCTAAGACTTATGGGGGTTTGTCGTGGCACATTCCACTCTAATCTGCAACCTAAAAGCACAACTTGCTGCAAGGTTCCTTTTCCCTAGCAAGCAGAGTTGGCAACGTAGAAATGCTGCCACCCTAAGGCCATTACCTCAAACAGCAGCTTTAAATCTACTGCTAATGATCACTAATATTCACAAGGACTGCAGGGCTGTAAATGACTCATGCCCTCAAAAATGTCCTGGGGTAGGGAATGGCCAAGAAAGTTCACAACACGGAAAAATTTTCAAGAAAACAGTTTGAAGAGGTAAGTGTTACTCACTCTGTAATTTAAAAAACAGAAGAACTTGGATAAAAGCTCAATATCAGGAATTATTGCTTGGATGCAAATCCAAATTACAACCATATTTCGCCACCCAATATTCAAAATGCCATCCGTAAAAAGTCTACAAACAATGAATGCTGACGGGTTAGTGGAGAAAGGCATACCCAATATGCTGTTGGTTGGATGTAAACTGGTAAGAGCTAGTCATGAGAACAGAATGGAGCTGCATTTAAAAGGTAAAAACTGAGCTACCATATGATGTGGCTCATCCCCTAACGGGCCTATACCCTAAGAAGTCCAGAATCAAAAAGGCAAAGACAGGGAAACATGGACTGCAGCAATATTTACAATAGCCAAGACATGCAAGCAAACAAAATGTCCATCAACAGATGAATGGACAAAGAAGAAGTGGTATACGTACCGAATGGAATGGTAGCCTCGGGAAAAAAATGAACAATGCCGTTTTCAGGACTACAGATGAGCCTAGAAATAATCATATTAGATTAAGTAAGTCAAAAGGGAATGACAAATATCCTATGTTATCATTTATACACGTTATCCTAAGATTGCTACTAATGAACATATTTCCACAGAAAAAGACACTCACAGACTTATAAAACAAACTAATGGTTAACCAAAATGAAAGGTGGGAGGATGGATAAATTAGGATTATGGGGCTAACATACATATACTAATGTATGTGAAATATATATAATCATATAACATATAAACTATATGAATTATATAATCACCAATACATATAAAATATAGAATGACAAAACACCTACCAAATAGCAAGGGAGGTCTACTCAATATTCTGTAATAACATACATGGTAACAGGATCCGAAGATGAACAGACATATGTATGAATCATTGAGCAGATTCTGTACAGCCAGACAATCACAACACTCTAAGCAAATTTACTCCGATAAGAAACAGAAATTAACTTTAAAAAACAAACCTAAGTAAGGAGACATAAATTTCTGGGGACTCGTCTCAGGACATTCCACTCTAATTTACAACCTCGGAACACTACCTCCAGGAAGACTCTGTTGCCCTAGTAACAAGAGTTGAGAACGTAATAATGCTGCCGCCTTGTGGCTGTTTCCCACAACAGCAGCTTTAAATCCAGTGCTAATGGTTGCTTAAGAGCCACAAGGACTGCAGGGCGGTAAATAACACCTGCCCTCAAAAAATGCCCTGGGGTAGGGAATAGGCAAGAAAATTCAACACATGACAAATTTTTCAAGAAGTCAATGTGAAGAGGGAAGTTGTACTCACACTTTTAAAAAAAAAGGTAAAGAAAAAAACAAGACATGCCTAAAGCTCAGTATAAGGAATTAGTAGCCACATGCAACTCCAACCTCCAAAAAGGTTTCAGCTCACACCAGTCAAATGACATTCAGCAACAAGTCTACAAACTGTAAACGCTGAAGGGATTTTAGACAACTCTGTACCTTCTAGCTGCTGCTGGGATGTAAAGTGGTAACAGCACTAAAGAACACTGAATGGAGCTGCTTTAACAGGGAACAACTGAGCTACCATATGATGCGGCAGGGCACCTTCTGGGCCTATAGTCTAAGACCACCAGAATCGGAAAGACAGAGGCAGGCAAATGTGTAATGCAGCAATATTGAAATAGCCAAGACATGGAAGCAAAAAAAAGGTCCATAAACACATGAATGGACAAAGAAGAAGTGGTATATGGACAGAATGGAATATTACTCACGAAAAAAAATAAAAGAATGGCACAGGCAGCACCACACATGAGCCTAGAGATAATCACACAACGTGAAGTAAGTCAGAATGCGAAGGACAAATATCCTAGGATATCACTTATGTTATCTGAAAATTCGTAAAAATGAACATATTTCCCCAGAGAAAGACAATCTCAGATTGAGAAGACAAACTTATGGTTAAGCCAAAGAAAAGGTGTGAGGAATGGATAAATTAGGATATTGGGGTTAACAAACATATACTAATACATATAAAATATATCATCCCCAAAGACCTACGAAATACCAAGAGTGGTCACTCAACACTCTGTAATAACCTACATGGAAAAGGACCCAAAGATCAATAGATATATGTATATGTGTAAATGAACAAGATTCTGTACACCTACAACCAAAGACATTTTTCAATCAAACTTGCTCTGATCAAAACGACAACTTAAAGACACAAACAAGAATTAAGGAGGCGAAAACTTATGAGGGTTTGTCGTGGCACATTCCACTCTAATCTGCAACCTAAAAGCACAACTTGCTGCAAGGTTCCTTTTCCCTAGCAAGCAGAGTTGGCAACGTAGAAATGCTGCCACCCTAAGGCCATTACCTCAAACAGCAGCTTTAAATCTACTGCTAATGGTCACTAATATTCACAAGGACTGCAGGGCTGTAAATGACTCATGCCCTCAAAAATGTCCTGGGGTAGGGAATGGCCAAGAAAGTTCACAACACGGAAAACTTTTCAAGAAAACAGTTTGAAGAGGTAAGTGTTACTCACTCTGTAATTTAAAAAACAGAAGAACTTGGATAAAAGCTCAATATCAGGAATTATTGCTTGGATGCAAATCCAAATTACAACCATATTTCGCCACCCAATATTCAAAATGCCATCCGTAAAAAGTCTACAAACAATGAATGCTGACGGGTTAGTGGAGAAAGGCATACCCAATATGCTGTTGGTTGGATGTAAACTGGTAAGAGCTAGTCATGAGAACAGAATGGAGCTGCATTTAAAAGGTAAAAACTGAGCTACCATATGATGTGGCTCATCCCCTAACGGGCCTATACCCTAAGAAGTCCAGAATCAAAAAGGCAAAGACAGGGAAACATGGACTGCAGCAATATTTACAATAGCCAAGACATGCAAGCAAACAAAATGTCCATCAACAGATGAATGGACAAAGAAGAAGTGGTATACGTACCGAATGGAATGGTAGCCTCGGGAAAAAAATGAACAATGCCGTTTTCAGGACTACAGATGAGCCTAGAAATAATCATATTAGGTTAAGTAAGTCAAAAGGGAATGACAAATATCCTATGTTATCATTTATACACGTTATCCTAAGATTGCTACTAATGAACATATTTCCACAGAAAAAGACACTCACAGACTTATAAAACAAACTAATGGTTAACCAAAATGAAAGGTGGGAGGATGGATAAATTAGGATTATGGGGCTAACATACATATACTAATGTATGTGAAATATATATAATCATATAACATATAAACTATATGAATTATATAATCACCAATACATATAAAATATAGAATGACAAAACACCTACCAAATAGCAAGGGAGGTCTACTCAATATTCTGTAATAACATACATGGTAACAGGATCCGAAGATGAACAGACATATGTATGAATCATTGAGCGATTCTGTACAGCCAGACAATCACAACACTCTAATCAAATTTACTCCGATAAGAAACAGAAATTAACTTTAAAAAACAAACCTAAGTAAGGAGACATAAATTTCTGGGGACTCGTCTCAGGACATTCCACTCTAATTTACAACCTCGGAACACTACCTCCAGGAAGACTCTGTTGCCCTAGTAACAAGAGTTGAGAACGTAATAATGCTGCCGCCTTGTGGCTGTTTCCCACAACAGCAGCTTTAAATCCAGTGCTAATGGTTGCTTAAGAGCCACAAGGACTGCAGGGCGGTAAATAACACCTGCCCTCAAAAAATGCCCTAGGGTAGGGAATAGGCAAGAAAATTCAACACATGACAAATTTTTCAAGAAGTCAATGTGAAGAGGGAAGTTGTACTCACACTTTTAAAAAAAAAGGTAAAGAAAAAAACAAGACATGCCTAAAGCTCAGTATAAGGAATTAGTAGCCACATGCAACTCCAACCTCCAAAAAGGTTTCAGCTCACACCAGTCAAATGACATTCAGCAACAAGTCTACAAACTGTAAACGCTGAAGGGATTTTAGACAACTCTGTACCTTCTAGCTGCTGCTGGGATGTAAAGTGGTAACAGCACTAAAGAACACTGAATGGAGCTGCTTTAACAGGGAACAACTGAGCTACCATATGATGCGGCAGGGCACCTTCTGGGCCTATAGTCTAAGACCACCAGAATCGGAAAGACAGAGGCAGGCAAATGTGTAATGCAGCAATATTGAAATAGCCAAGACATGGAAGCAAAAAAAAGGTCCATAAACACATGAATGGACAAAGAAGAAGTGGTATATGGACAGAATGGAATATTACTCACGAAAAAAAATAAAAGAATGGCACAGGCAGCACCACACATGAGCCTAGAGATAATCACACAACGTGAAGTAAGTCAGAATGCGAAGGACAAATATCCTAGGATATCACTTATGTTATCTGAAAATTCGTAAAAATGAACATATTTCCCCAGAGAAAGACAATCTCAGATTGAGAAGACAAACTTATGGTTAAGCCAAAGAAAAGGTGTGAGGAATGGATAAATTAGGATATTGGGGTTAACAAACATATACTAATACATATAAAATATATCATCCCCAAAGACCTACGGAATACCAAGAGTGGTCACTCAACACTCTGTAATAACCTACATGGAAAAGGACCCAAAGATCAATAGATATATGTATATGTGTAAATGAACAAGATTCTGTACACCTACAACCAAAGACATTTTTCAATCAAACTTGCTCTGATCAAAACGACAACTTAAAGACACAAACAAGAATTAAGGAGGCTAAAACTTATGAGGCTTTGTCGTGGCACATTCCACTCTAATCTGCAACCTAAAAGCACAACTTGCTGCAAGGTTCCTTTTCCCTAGCAAGCAGAGTTGACAACGTAGAAATGCTGCCACCCTAAGGCCATTTCCTCAAACAGCAGCTTTAAATCTACTGCTAATGATCACTAATATTCACAAGGACTGCAGGGCTGTAAATGACTCATGCCCTCAAAAATGTCCTGGGGTAGGGAATGGCCAAGAAACTTCACAACACAGAAAACTTTTCAAGAAAACAGTTTGAAGAGGTTAAGTGTTATTCACTCTGTGATTTAAAAAACAGAAGAACATGGATAAAAGCTCAATACCAGGAATTATTGGTTGGATGCAAATGCAAACTACAAACAGTTTTCGCCACCCAAAATTCAAAATGCCATCCGTAAAAAGTCTACAAACAATGAATGCTGACGGGTTAGTGGAGAAAGGCATACCCAATATGCTGTTGGTTGGATGTAAACTGGTAAGAGCTAGTCATGAGAACAGAATGGAGCTGCATTTAAAAGGTAAAAACTGAGCTACCATATGATGCGGCATATCCCCTAATGGGCCTATACCCTCAGGAGACCAGAATAGGAAAGGCACAGACAGGCAAACATGCACTGCAGCAATATTTACAATAGCCAAGACATGCAAGCAAACAAAATGTCCATCAACAGATAAATGGACAAAGAAGAAGTGGTATACGTCCCGAATGGAATGGTTGCCTCGGGAAAAAAATGAACAATGCCGTTTTTAGGACTACAGATGAGCCTAGAAATAATCATATTAGGTTAAGTAAGTCAAAAGGGAATGACAAATATCCTATGATATCATTTATACATGTTATCCTAAGATTGCTACCAATGAACATATTTCCACCGAAAAAGACACTCACAGACTTACAAAACAAACTAACGGTTAACCAAAATGAAAGGTGGGAGGATGGATAAATTAGGATATTGGGGTTAACAAACATATACTAATACATATAAAATATATCATCCCCAAAGACCTACGGAATACCAAGAGTGGTCACTCAACACTCTGTAATAACCTACATGGAAAAGGACCCAAAGATCAATAGATATATGTATATGTGTAAATGAACAAGATTCTGTACACCTACAACCAAAGACATTTTTCAATCAAACTTGCTCTGATCAAAACTACAACTTAAAGACACAAACAAGAATTAAGGAGGCTAAAACTTATGGGGGTTTGTCGTGGCACATACCACTCTAATCTGCAACCTAAAAGCACAACTTGCTTCAAGGTTCCTTTTCCCTAGCAAGCAGAGTTGGCAACGTAGAAATGCTGCCACCCTAAGGCCATTTCCTCAAACAGCAGCTTTAAATCTACTGCTAATGATCACTAATATTCACAAGGACCGCAGGGCTGTAAATGACTCATGCCCTCAAAAATGTCCTGGGGTAGGGAATGGCCAAGAAACTTCACAACACAGAAAACTTTTCAAGAAAACAGTTTGAAGAGGTTAAGTGTTATTCACTCTGTGATTTAAAAAACAGAAGAACATGGATAAAAGCTCAATACCAGGAATTATTGGTTGGATGCAAATGCAAACTACAAACAGTTTTCGCCACCCAAAATTCAAAATGCCATCCGTAAAATGTCTACAAACAATGAATGCTGACGGGTTAGTGGAGAAAGGCATACCCAATATGCTGTTGGTTGGATGTAAACTGGTAAGAGCTAGTCATGAGAACAGAATGGAGCTGCATTTAAAAGGTAAAAACTGAGCTACCATATGATGTGGCTCATCCCCTAACGGGCCTATACCCTAAGAAGTCCAGAATCGAAAAGGCAAAGACAGGGAAACATGGACTGCAGCAATATTTACAATAGCCAAGACATGCAAGCAAACAAAATGTCCATCAACAGATGAATGGACAAAGAAGAAGTGGTATACGTACCGAATGGAATGGTAGCCTCGGGAAAAAAATGAACAATGCCGTTTTCAGGACTACAGATGAGCCTAGAAATAATCATATTAGGTTAAGTAAGTCAAAAGGGAATGACAAATATCCTATGTTATCATTTATACACGTTATCCTAAGATTGCTACTAATGAACATATTTCCACAGAAAAAGACACTCACAGACTTATAAAACAAACTAATGGTTAACCAAAATGAAAGGTGGGAGGATGGATAAATTAGGATTATGGGGCTAACATACATATACTCATGTATGTGAAATATATATAATCATATAACATATAAACTATATGAATTATATAATCACCAATACATATAAAATATAGAATGACAAAACACCTACCAAATAGCAAGGGAGGTCTACTCAATATTCTGTAATAACATACATGGTAACAGGATCCGAAGATGAACAGACATATGTATGAATCATTGAGCGATTCTGTACAGCCAGACAATCACAACACTCTAATCAAATTTACTCCGATAAGAAACAGAAATTAACTTTAAAAAACAAACCTAAGTAAGGAGACATAAATTTCTGGGGACTCGTCTCAGGACATTCCACTCTAATTTACAACCTCGGAACACTACCTCCAGGAAGACTCTGTTGCCCTAGTAACAAGAGTTGAGAACGTAATAATGCTGCCGCCTTGTGGCTGTTTCCCACAACAGCAGCTTTAAATCCAGTGCTAATGGTTGCTTAAGAGCCACAAGGACTGCAGGGCGGTAAATAACACCTGCCCTCAAAAAATGCCCTGGGGTAGGGAATAGGCAAGAAAATTCAACACATGACAAATTTTTCAAGAAGTCAATGTGAAGAGGGAAGTTGTACTCACACTTTTAAAAAAAAAGGTAAAGAAAAAAACAAGACATGCCTAAAGCTCAGTATAAGGAATTAGTAGCCACATGCAACTCCAACCTCCAAAAAGGTTTCAGCTCACACCAGTCAAATGACATTCAGCAACAAGTCTACAAACTGTAAACGCTGAAGGGATTTTAGACAACTCTGTACCTTCTAGCTGCTGCTGGGATGTAAAGTGGTAACAGCACTAAAGAACACTGAATGGAGCTGCTTTAACAGGGAACAACTGAGCTACCATATGATGCGGCAGGGCACCTTCTGGGCCTATAGTCTAAGACCACCAGAATCGGAAAGACAGAGGCAGGCAAATGTGTAATGCAGCAATATTGAAATAGCCAAGACATGGAAGCAAAAAAAAGGTCCATAAACACATGAATGGACAAAGAAGAAGTGGTATATGGACAGAATGGAATATTACTCACGAAAAAAAATAAAAGAATGGCACAGGCAGCACCACACATGAGCCTAGAGATAATCACACAACGTGAAGTAAGTCAGAATGCGAAGGACAAATATCCTAGGATATCACTTATGTTATCTGAAAATTCGTAAAAATGAACATATTTCCCCAGAGAAAGACAATCTCAGATTGAGAAGACAAACTTATGGTTAAGCCAAAGAAAAGGTGTGAGGAATGGATAAATTAGGATATTGGGGTTAACAAACATATACTAATACATATAAAATATATCATCCCCAAAGACCTACGGAATACCAAGAGTGGTCACTCAACACTCTGTAATAACCTACATGGAAAAGGACCCAAAGATCAATAGATATATGTATATGTGTAAATGAACAAGATTCTGTACACCTACAACCAAAGACATTTTTCAATCAAACTTGCTCTGATCAAAACTACAACTTAAAGACACAAACAAGAATTAAGGAGGCTAAAACTTATGGGGGTTTGTCGTGGCACATTCCACCCTAATCCGCAACCTAAAAGCACAACTTGATGCAAGGTTGTGTTTCCCTAGCAAGCAGACTTGGCAACGTAGAAATGCTGCCACCCTAAGGCCATTTCCTCAAACAGCAGCTTTAAATCTACTGCTAATGATCACTAATATTCACAAGGACTGCAGGGCTGTAAATGACTCATGCCCTCAAAAATGTCCTGGGGTAGGGAATGGCCAAGAAAGTTCACAACACAGAAAACTTTTCAAGAAAACAGTTTGAAGAGGTTAAGTGTTATTCACTCTGTGATTTAAAAAACAGAAGAACATGGATAAAAGCTCAGTACCAGGAATTATTGGTTGGATGCAAATGCAAACTACAAACAGTTTTCGCCACCCAATATTCAAAATGCCATCCGTAAAAAGTCTACAAACAATGAATGCTGACGGGTTAGTGGAGAAAGGCATACCCAATATGCTGTTGGTTGGATGTAAACTGGTAAGAGCTAGTCATGAGAACAGAATGGAGCTGCATTTAAAAGGTAAAAACTGAGCTACCATATGATGCGGCATATCCCCTAATGGGCCTATACCCTCAGGAGACCAGAATAGGAAAGGCACAGACAGGCAAACATGCACTGCAGCAATATTTACAATAGCCAAGACATGCAAGCAAACAAAATGTCCATCAACAGATAAATGGACAAAGAAGAAGTGGTATACGTCCCGAATGGAATGGTTGCCTCGGGAAAAAAATGAACAATGCCGTTTTTAGGACTACAGATGAGCCTAGAAATAATCATATTAGGTTAAGTAAGTCAAAAGGGAATGACAAATATCCTATGATATCATTTATACATGTTATCCTAAGATTGCTACCAATGAACATATTTCCACCGAAAAAGACACTCACAGACTTATAAAACAAACTAACGGTTAACCAAAATGAAAGGTGGGAGGATGGATAAATTAGGATTATGGAGCTAACATACATATACTCATGTATGTGAAATCTATATAAACATATAACATATAAAC